>NW_026278963.1:0-70000 GCF_023373465.1 Oncorhynchus keta | reverse complement strand
GGCCTCTCAGAAAGAACCCTAAACACTGTCCCAAACTGGCCTCTCAGAAAGAACCCTAAACACTGTCCCAAACTGGCCTCTCAGAAAGAACCCTAAACACTGTCCCAAACTGGCCTCTCAGAAAGAACCCTAAACACTGTCCCAAACTGGCCTCAGAAAGAACCCTAAACACTGTCCCAAACTGGCCTCTCAGAAAGAACCCTAAACACTGTCCCAAACTGGCCTCTCAGAAAGAACCCTAAACACTGTCCCAAACTGGCCTCTCAGAAAGAACCCTAAACACTGTCCCAAACTGGCCTCTCAGAAAGAACCCTAAACACTGTCCCAAACTGGCCTCTCAGAAAGAACCCTAAACACTGTCCCAAACTGGCCTCTCAGAAAGAACCCTAAACACTGTCCCAAACTGGCCTCTCAGAAAGAACCCTAAACACTGTCCCAAACTGGCCTCTCAGAAAGAACCCTAAACACTGTCCCAAACTGGCCTCTCAGAAAGAACCCTAAACACTGTCCCAAACTGGCCTCTCAGAAAGAACCCTAAACACTGTCCCAAACTGGCCTCTCAGAAAGAACCCTAAACACTGTCCCAAACTGGCCTCTCAGAAAGAACCCTAAACACTGTCCCAAACTGGCCTCTCAGAAAGAACCCTAAACACTGTCCCAAACTGGCCTCTCAGAAAGAACCCTAAACACTGTCCCAAACTGGCCTCTCAGAAAGAACCCTAAACACTGTCCCAAACTGGCCTCTCAGAAAGAACCCTAAACACTGTCCCAAACTGGCCTCTCAGAAAGAACCCTAAACACTGTCCCAAACTGGCCTCTCAGAAAGAACCCTAAACACTGTCCCAAACTGGCCTCTCAGAAAGAACCCTAAACACTGTCCCAAACTGGCCTCTCAGAAAGAACCCTAAACACTGTCCCAAACTGGCCTCTCAGAAAGAACCCTAAACACTGTCCCAAACTGGCCTCTCAGAAAGAACCCTAAACACTGTCCCAAACTGGCCTCTCAGAAAGAACCCTAAACACTGTCCCAAACTGGCCCCTCAGAAAGAACCCTAAACACTGTCCCAAACTGGCCTCAGAAAGAACCCTAAACACTGTCCCAAACTGGCCTCTCAGAAAGAACCCTAAACACTGTCCCAAACTGGCCTCTCAGAAAGAACCTAAACACTGTCCCAAACTGGCCTCAGAAAGAACCCTAAACACTGTCCCAAACTGGCCTCTCAGAAAGAACCCTAAACACTGTCCCAAACTGGCCTCTCAGAAAGAACCCTAAACACTGTCCCAAACTGGCCTCTCAGAAAGAACCCTAAACACTGTCCCAAACTGGCCTCTCAGAAAGAACCCTAAACACTGTCCCAAACTGGCCTCTCAGAAAGAACCCTAAACACTCTCCCAAACTGGCCCCTCAGAAAGAACCCTAAACACTGTCCCAAACTGGCCTCTCAGAAAGAACCCTAAACACTGTCCCAAACTGGCCTCTCAGAAAGAACCCTAAACACTGTCCCAAACTGGCCTCTCAGAAAGAACCCTAACACTGTCCCAAACTGGCCTCTCAGAAAGAACCCTGAACACTGTCCCAAACTGGCCTCAGAAAGAACCCTAAACACTGTCCCAAACTGGCCTCTCAGAAAGAACCCTAAACACTGTCCCAAACTGGCCTCAGAAAGAACCCTAAACACTGTCCCAAACTGGCCTCTCAGAAAGAACCCTAAACACTGTCCCAAACTGGCCTCTCAGAAAGAACCCTAAACACTGTCCCAAACTGGCCTCTCAGAAAGAACCCTAAACACTGTCCCAAACTGGCCTCTCAGAAAGAACCCTAAACACTGTCCCAAACTGGCCTCTCAGAAAGAACCCTAAACACTGTCCCAAACTGGCCTCTCAGAAAGAACCCTAAACACTGTCCCAAACTGGCCTCAGAAAGAACCCTAAACACTGTCCCAAACTGGCCTCTCAGAAAGAACCCTAAACACTGTCCCAAACTGGCCTCTCAGAAAGAACCCTAAACACTGTCCCAAACTGGCCCCTCAGAAAGAACCCTAAACACTGTCCCAAACTGGCCTCTCAGAAAGAACCCTAAACACTGTCCCAAACTGGCCTCTCAGAAAGAACCCTAAACACTGTCCCAAACTGGCCTCTCAGAAAGAACCCTAAACACTGTCCCAAACTGGCCTCTCAGAAAGAACCCTGAACACTGTCCCAAACTGGCCTCAGGGAGAACCCTAAACACTGTCCCAAACTGGCCTCTCAGAAAGAACCCTAAACACTGTCCCAAACTGGCCTCAGAAAGAACCCTAAACACTGTCCCAAACTGGCCTCTCAGAAAGAACCCTAAACACTGTCCCAAACTGGCCTCTCAGAAAGAACCCTAAACACTGTCCCAAACTGGCCTCTCAGAAAGAACCCTAAACACTGTCCCAAACTGGCCTCTCAGAAAGAACCCTAAACACTGTCCCAAACTGGCCTCTCAGAAAGAACCCTAAACACTGTCCCAAACTGGCCTCTCAGAAAGAACCCTAAACACTGTCCCAAACTGGCCCCTCAGAAAGAACCCTAAACACTGTCCCAAACTGGCCTCTCAGAAAGAACCCTAAACACTGTCCCAAACTGGCCTCTCAGAAAGAACCCTAAACACTGTCCCAAACTGGCCTCAGGGAGAACCCTAAACACTGTCCCAAACTGGCCTCTCAGAAAGAACCCTAAACACTGTCCCAAACTGGCCTCAGAAAGAACCCTAAACACTGTCCCAAACTGGCCTCTCAGAAAGAACCCTAAACACTGTCCCAAACTGGCCTCAGAAAGAACCCTAAACACTGTCCCAAACTGGCCTCTCAGAAAGAACCCTAAACACTGTCCCAAACTGGCCTCTCAGAAAGAACCCTAAACACTGTCCCAAACTGGCCTCTCAGAAAGAACCCTAAACACTGTCCCAAACTGGCCTCTCAAAAGAACCCTAAACACTGTCCCAAACTGGCCTCTCAGAAAGAACCCTAAACACTGTCCCAAACTGGCCTCTCAGAAAGAACCCTAAACACTGTCCCAAACTGGCCTCTCAGAAAGAACCCTAAACACTGTCCCAAACTGGCCTCTCAGAAAGAACCCTAAACACTGTCCCAAACTGGCCTCTCAGAAAGAACCCTAAACACTGTCCCAAACTGGCCTCTCAGAAAGAACCCTAAACACTGTCCCAAACTGGCCTCTCAGAAAGAACCCTGAACACTGTCCCAAACTGGCCTCTCAGAAAGAACCCTGAACACTGTCCCAAACTGGCCTCAGGGAGAACCCTAAACACTGTCCCAAACTGGCCTCTCAGAAAGAACCCTAAACACTGTCCCAAACTGGCCTCAGAAAGAACCCTAAACACTGTCCCAAACTGGCCTCTCAGAAAGAACCCTAAACACTGTCCCAAACTGGCCTCAGAAAGAACCCTAAACACTGTCCCAAACTGGCCTCTCAGAAAGAACCCTAAACACTGTCCCAAACTGGCCTCTCAGGAAGAACCCTAAACACTGTCCCAAACTGGCCTCAGGAAGAACCCTAAACACTGTTTCCTGATGGATAATGTAGTGTCTGTCTGTCTGTCGGTTTCCTGATGGATAATGTAGTGTCTGTCTGTCTGTCGGTTTCCTGATGGATAATGTAGTGTCTGTCTGTCTGTCTTTTTCCTGATGGATAATGTAGTGTCTGTCTATCTTTCTGTTTCCTGATGGATAATGTAGTGTCTGTCTGTCTGTCTGTCTGTTTCCTGATGGATAATAAACTATTTTATTATATTCTTCTCTCTCTAATGTCCATGATTTGGTATCATTCAATAGAGGTGTAATAGAAAAGGATGGACAGTTGAAGTCAGAAGTTTACATACACTTAGGTTGGAGTCTTTAAAACTTGTTTTTCAACCACTGCACACATGTCTTGTTGACAAGCTACAGTTTTGGCAAGTCGGTTAGGACATCTATTTTGTGCATGACACAAGTAATTTTTCCAACAATTGTTTACAGAAAGATTATTTCACTAATAATTCACTGTATCGCTATTCCATGGGGGTCAGAAGTTTACATACACTAAGTTGACTGTGTCTTTAAATGGCTTGGAAAATTACAGAAAATTATGTCATGGTTTTAGAAGCTTCTGATAGGCTAATTGACATCATTTGAGTCAATTGGAGGTGGACTTGTGGGTGTATTTCAAGGCTTACCTTCAAACTCAGTGTCTCTTTGCTTGACATCATGGGAAAATCAAAAGAAATCAGCAAAGACCTCAGAAACAAAATTGTAGACCTCCACAAGTCTGGTTCATCCTTGGGAGCAATTTCCAAATGCCTGAAGGTACCACATTCATCTGTACAAACAATAGTACGCAAGTATAAACACCATGGGACCACGCAGCCATCATACCACTCAGGAAGCAGACACGTTCTGTCTCCTAGAGATGAACATACTTAGTCGCAGCTATTTGTCGTCCTTAACGTAGGAGACTCTGCTAGCTAGCCAACAGCTAGCCAACAGCTAGCCAACAGCTAGCCGACAGCTAGCCAACGTCTACCGAATAGGACCCAACAACCTAACGTCTACCGAATAGGACTCAACAACCCGGTCGCATTCACAGGTAGTATCACATTTTCATTTCATTTCATTACAGTACAACGGTTTGATTTGTTTGATCGTAGCTAGCTACACAGCTAGCTACATAGCCGTCTTTGTATCAAAGATAATTGTGTAGTCTAGAGCGATTTTCTAGGTTAGCTAGCCAGCTATTGTCGTTCTTTTAACGCAACGTAACGTAAACAACACTGCTAGCTAGCCAGCTAGCCCCCGAATAGCAGCACTGCAGAAACTATTACACTCAACGGAACGACTTGATTAGTGTAGTGTAAACAACGCAGCCACTGCCAGCTAGCCTACAAAGTCAACAACGCAGCCACTGCCAGCTAGCCTACTTCAGCAATACTGTATCATTTGAATCATTTTAGTCAATAAGATTCTTGCTACGTAAGCTTAACTTTCTGAACATTCGAGACGTGTAGTCCACTTGTCATTCCAATCTCCTTTGCATTAGCGTAGCCTCTTCTGTAGCCTGTCAACTATGTGTCTGTCTATCCCTGTTCTCTCCTCTCTGCACAGACCATACAAACGCTCCACACCGCGTGGCCGCGGCCACCCTAATCTGGTGGTCCCAGCGCGCACGACCCACGTGGAGTTCCAGGTCTCCGGTAGCCTCTGGAACTGCCGATCTGCGGCCAACA
Organism: Oncorhynchus keta; assembly: GCF_023373465.1. Taxonomy (NCBI): domain Eukaryota; kingdom Metazoa; phylum Chordata; class Actinopteri; order Salmoniformes; family Salmonidae; genus Oncorhynchus; species Oncorhynchus keta. The sequence goes on along the minus strand of NW_026278963.1, from coordinate 64,758 downwards.
AGGCAGAGTTCATCTCAGCCTATGCCTCCCTCCAGTCCCTCGACTTCTTGGCACTGACGGAAACATGGATCACCACAGACAACACTGCTACTCCTACTGCTCTCTCTTCGTCCGCCCACGTGTTCTCGCACACCCGAGAGCTTCTGGTCAGCGGGGTGGTGGCACCGGGATCCTCATCTCTCCCAAGTGGTCATTCTCTCTTTCTCCCCTTACCCATCTGTCTATCGCCTCCTTTGAATTCCATGCTGTCACAGTTACCAGCCCTTTCAAGCTTAACATCCTTATCATTTATCGCCCTCCAGGTTCCCTCGGAGAGTTCATCAATGAGCTTGATACCTTGATAAGCTCCTTTCCTGAGGACGGCTCACCTCTCACAGTGCTGGGCGACTTTAACCTCCCCACGTCTACCTTTGACTCATTCCTCTCTGCCTCCTTCTTTCCACTCCTCTCCTCTTTTGACCTCACCCTCTCACCTTCCCCCCCTACTCACAAGGCAGGCAATACGCTCGACCTCATCTTTACTAGATGCTGTTCTTCCACTAACCTCATTGCAACTCCCCTCCAAGTCTCCGACCACTACCTTGTATCCTTTTCCCTCTCGCTCTCATCCAACACCTCCCACACTGCCCCTACTCGGATGGTATCGCGCCGTCCCAACCTTCGCTCTCTCTCCCCCACTACTCTCTCCTCTTCCATCCTATCATCTCTTCCCTCTGCTCAAACCTTCTCCAACCTATCTCCTGATTCTGCCTCCTCAACCCTCCTCTCCTCCCTTTCTGCATCCTTTGACTCTCTATGTCCCCTATCCTCCAGGCCGGCTCGGTCCTCCCCTCCCGCCCCGTGGCTCGACGACTCATTGCGAGCTCACAGAACAGGGCTCCGGGCAGCCGAGCGGAAATGGAGGAAAACTCGCCTCCCTGCGGACCTGGCATCCTTTCACTCCCTCCTCTCTACATTTTCCTCCTCTGTCTCTGCTGCTAAAGCCATTTTCTACCACTCTAAATTCCAAGCATCTGCCTCTAACCCTAGGAAGCTCTTTGCCACCTTCTCCTCCCTCCTGAAGCCTCCTCCCCCCCCCCCTCCTCCCTCTCTGCAGATGACTTCGTCAACCATTTTGAAAAGAAGGTCGACGACATCCGATCCTCATTTGCTAAGTCAAACGGCACCGCTGGTTCTGCTCACACTGCCCTACCCTGTGCTCTGACCTCTTTCTCCCCTCTCTCTCCAGATGAAATCTCGCGTCTTGTGACGGCCGTCCGCCCAACAACCTGCCCGCTTGACCCTATCCCCTCCTCTCTTCTCCAGACCATTTCCGGAGACCTTCTCCCTTACCTCACCTCGCTCATCAACTCATCCCTGACCGCTGGCTACGTCCCTTCCGTCTTCAAGAGAGCGAGAGTTGCACCCCTTCTGAAAAAACCTACACTCGATCCCTCCGATGTCAACAACTACAGACCAGTATCCCTTCTTTCTTTTCTCTCCAAAACTCTTGAACGTGCCGTCCTTGGCCAGCTCTCCCGCTATCTCTCTCTGAATGACCTTCTTGATCCAAATCAGTCAGGTTTCAAGACTAGTCATTCAACTGAGACTGCTCTTCTCTGTATCACGGAGGCGCTCCGCACTGCTAAAGCTAACTCTCTCTCCTCTGCTCTCATCCTTCTAGACCTATCGGCTGCCTTCGATACTGTGAACCATCAGATCCTCCTCTCCACCCTCTCCGAGTTGGGCATCTCCGGCGCGGCCCACGCTTGGATTGCGTCCTACCTGACAGGTCGCTCCTACCAGGTGGCGTGGCGAGAATCTGTCTCCTCACCACGCGCTCTCACCACTGGTGTCCCCCAGGGCTCTGTTCTAGGCCCTCTCCTATTCTCGCTATACACCAAGTCACTTGGCTCTGTCATAACCTCACATGGTCTCTCCTATCATTGCTATGCAGACGACACACAATTAATCTTCTCCTTTCCCCCTTCTGATGACCAGGTGGCGAATCGCATCTCTGCATGTCTGGCAGACATATCAGTGTGGATGACGGATCACCACCTCAAGCTGAACCTCGGCAAGACGGAGCTGCTCTTCCTCCCGGGGAAGGACTGCCCGTTCCATGATCTCGCCATCACGGTTGACAACTCCATTGTGTCCTCCTCCCAGAGCGCTAAGAACCTTGGCGTGATCCTGGACAACACCCTGTCGTTCTCAACTAACATCAAGGCGGTGGCCCGTTCCTGTAGGTTCATGCTCTACAACATCTTCTCACCCCCTTTAAGATTTAGATGCACTATTGTAAAGTGACTGTTCTACTGGATGTCATAAGGTGAATGCACCAATTTGTAAGTCGCTCTGGATAAGAGCGTCTGCTAAATGACTTAAATGTAAATGTAAATGTAATCAATCCCAGAACAACAGCAAAGGACCTTGTGAAGATACTGGAGGAAACAGGTACAAAACTATCTATATCCACAGTAAAACGAGTCCTATATCGATATAACCTGAAAGGCCGCTCAGCAAGGAAGAAGCCACTGCTCCAAAACCACCATAAAATAGCCAGACTACAGTTTGCAACTGCACATGGGGACAAAGATCGTACTTTTTGGAGAAATGTCCTCTGGTCTGATGAAACAAAAATAGAACTGTTTGGCCCTAATGACCATTGTTATGTTTGGAGGAAAAGGGGAGGCTTGCAAGCCGAAGAACACCATCCCAACCGTGAAGCACGGGGGTGGTAGCATCATGTTGTGGCGGTGCTTTGCTGCAGGAGGGACTGGTGCACTTCACAAAATAGATGGCATCATGAGGATGGAAAATTATGTGGATATACTGAAGCAACATCTCAAGATATTAGTTAGGAAGTTAAAGCTTAGTCGCAAATGGGTCTTCCAAATGGTCAGAGAAGTAGTTGGTAAACCAGGCAAGGCAATCATTTGAGAAACCAAGGCTGTCGAGTCTGCCAATAAGAATGTTGTGATTGACAGAGTGGGCCTTCCAAATGGACAATGACCCCAAGCATACTTCCAAAGTTGTGGCAAAATGGCTTCAACAAAGTCAAGGTATTGGAGTGGCCATCACAAAGCTCTGACCTCAATCCTATAGAACATTTGTGGGCAGAACTGAAAAAGTGTTTGCGAGTAAGGAGGCCTACAAACCTGACTCAGTTACACCAGCTCTGCCAGGAGGAATGGGCCAAAATTCACCCAACTTATTGTGGGAAGCTGGTTGATGGCTACCTGAAATGTTTGACCTAAATTAAACAATTTAAAGGCAATGCTACCAAATATTAATTGAGTGTATGTAAACTTCTGACCCACTGGGAATGTGATGAAAGAAACCAAAGCTGAAATTAATCATTCTCTCTACTATTATTCTGACATTTCACATTCTTTAAATAAAGTGGTGATCCTAACTGACCTAAGACAGGGAATTTTCTAGGATTAAATGTCAGGAATTGTGAAAAAACTGAGTTTAAATGTATTTGGCTAAGGTGTATGTAAACTTCCCACTTCAACTGTATGTGACGATGTAAATTCGATGTTGGTTAATCCGAAATACCACTATTGTGTTTTAACCTGCCTTGTGTCTCTGAGGAGGCTGCAATACTGTTGATGACCACTAGGTGGTACCAATACCCTGTATCTATCTGAGTCTGTAGTACTGTTGATCACCTCTAGGTGGTTCCAATACCCTGTATCTGTCTGAGTCTGTAGTACTGTTGATCACCCCTACCTAGGTGGTTCCAATACCCTGTATCTATCTGAGTCTGTAGTACTGTTGATCACCTCTAGGTGGTTCCAATACCCTGTATCTATCTGAGTCTGTAGTACTGTTGATCACCTCTAGGTGGTTCCAATACCCTGTATCTGTCTGAGTCTGTAGTACTGTTGATCACCTCTAGGTGGTTCCAATACCCTGTATCTATCTGAGTCTGTAGTACTGTTGATCACCCCTAGGTGGTTCCAATACCCTGTATCTGTCTGAGTCTGTAGTACTGTTGATCACCCCTAGGTGGTTCCAATGCCCTGTATCTATCTGAGTCTGTAGTACTGTTGATCACCCCTAGGTGATTCCAATACCCTGTATCTATCTGAGTCTGTAGTACTGTTGGTGTCCACTAGGTGGTTCCAATACCCTGTATCTATCTGAGTCTGTAGTACTGTTGATCACCCCTAGGTGGTTCCAATACCCTGTATCTATCTGAGTCTGTAGTACTGTTGATCACCTCTAGGTGGTTCCAATACCCTGTATCTATCTGAGTCTGTAGTACTGTTGATCACCTCTAGGTGGTTCCAATACCCTGTATCTATCTGAGTCTGTAGTACTGTTGATCACCTCTAGGTGGTTCCAATACCCTGTATCTGTCTGAGTCTGTAGTACTGTTGATCACCCCTAGGTGGTACCAATACCCTGTATCTTTCTGGGGGTGTAGTAGTGTTGATGACCACTAGGTGGTACCAATACCCTGTATCTTTCTGGGGGTGTAGTACTGTTGATGACCACTAGGTGGTACCAATACCCTGTATCTAGCTGAAACTGTAGTACTGTTGATGACCACTAGGTGGTGCCAATACCCTGTGTCTCTCTGGGACTGTAGTGCTGTTGATGACCACTAGGTGGTACCATAATATAATAATAATAATAATATATGCCATTTAGCAGACGCTTTTATCCAAAGCGACTTACAGTCATGTGTGCATACATTCTACGTATGGGTGGTCCCGGGGATCGAACCCACTACCCTGGCGTTACAAGCGCCATGCTCTACCAACTGAGCTACAGAAGGACCAATAGGGTACCAATACCCTGTATCTCTCTGAGACTGTAATACTGTTGATGACCACTAGGTGGTAACAACACCCTGTATCTCTCTGGGGGTGTAGTAGTGTTGATGACCACTAGGTGGTACCAATACCCTGTATCTCTCTGGGGGTGTAGTAGTGTTGATGACCACTAGGTGGTGCCAATACCCTGTATCTCTCTGAGGAGACTGTAATACTGTTGATGACCACTAGGTGGTACCAATACCCTGTATCTCTCTGAGGAGACTGTAATACTGTTGATGACCACTAGGTGGTACCAATACCCTGTATCTCTCTGAGGAGACTGTAATACTGTTGATGCCCACTAGGTGGTACCAATACCCTGTATCTCTCTGAGGAGACTGTAATACTGTTGATGCCCACTAGGTGGAACCAATACCCTGTATCTCTCTGGGGGTGTAGTAGTGTTGATGACCACTAGGTGGTACCAATACCCTGTATCTCTCTGGGGGTGTAGTAGTGTTGATGACCACTAGGTGGTACCAATACCCTGTATCTCTCTGAGGAGACTGTAATACTGTTAATGACCACTAGGTACCAATATCTGTCTGGGGGTGTAGTAGTGTTGATGACCACTAGGTGGTACCAATACCCTGTATCTCTCTGGGGGTGTAGTAGTGTTGATGACCACTAGGTGGTACCAATACCCTGTATCTTTCTGGGGGTGTAGTAGTGTTGATGACCACTAGGTGGTACCAATACCCTGTATCTCTCTGGGGGTGTAGTAGTGTTGATGACCACTAGGTGGTACCAATACCCTGTATCTTTCTGGGGGTGTAGTAGTGTTGATGACCACTAGGTGGTACCAATACCCTGTATCTCTCTGGGGGTGTAGTAGTGTTGATGACCACTAGGTGGTACCAATACCCTGTACCTCTCTGAGGAGACTGTAATGCTGTTGATGACCACTAGGTGGTACCAATACCCTGTATCTTTCTGGGGGTGTAGTAGTGTTGATGACCACTAGGTGGTACCAATACCCTGTATCTCTCTGGGGGTGTAGTACTGTTGATGACCACTAGGTGGTACCAATACCCTGTATCTCTCTGGGGGTGTAGTACTGTTGATGACCACTAGGTGGTACCAATACCCTGTATCTCTCTGGGGGTGTAGTAGTGTTGATGACCACTAGGTGGTACCAATACCCTGTATCTCTCTGAGGAGACTGTAATGCTGTTGATGACCACTAGGTGGTACCAATACCCTGTATCTCTCTGGGGGTGTAGTAGTGTTGATGACCACTAGGTGGTGCCAATACCCTGTATCTCTCTGAGGAGACTGTAATACTGTTGATGACCACTAGGTGGTACCAATACCCTGTATCTCTCTGGGGGTGTAGTAGTGTTGATGACCACTAGGTGGTGCCAATACCCTGTATCTCTCTGGGGGTGTAGTAGTGTTGATGACCACTAGGTGGTGCCAATACCCTGTATCTCTCTGAGGAGACTGTAATACTGTTGATGACCACTAGGTGGTACCAATACCCTGTATTTCTCTAGGGGTGTAGTAGTGTTGATGACCACTAGGTGGTACCAATACCCTGTATTTCTCTGGGGGTGTAGTAGTGTTGATGACCACTAGGTGGAACCAATACCCTGTATCTCTGGGGTGTAGTAGTGTTGATGACCACTAGGTGGTGCCAATACCCTGTATCTCTCTGAGGAGACTGTAATACTGTTGATGACCACTAGGTGGTACCAATACCCTGTATCTCTCTGGGGGTGTAGTAGTGTTGATGACCACTAGGTGGAACCAATACCCTGTATATCTCTGGGGGTGTAGTACTGTTGATGACCACTAGGTGGTACCAATACCCTGTATATCTCTGGGGGTGTAGTACTGTTGATGACCACTAGGTGGTACCAATACCCTGTCACCGATTTGAGATCATAACAATTAACAGCCTCCTAATCACAAAAGGTAGATTTTTTTTCTAAATAAAAACAGTTGGCAATGTTAAGAATCAATAACATCTTTTAATGTACAATCAACAATGTCTGTTAAAATAAAATAAAAATATTATTTCACAAATATCGACTTGACAATATCACTTACTTTTTATAACTAATTGTTGATCCTTGTGTCTTGTGGTACTTTTACAGCGATTTAACGTTTAAATAGTAAATAATGTGACATTGATATGATTATTATATCATTATATATATATTTTATATTTTATATTTTATATATATTTATATATATACGCACATTCAATACGTACAGACACACAGACACATACAGACTCGATACACACAGTCTGAGATTTCATACCAACTATATAGTAATATATATATATACCTGACCACTGTGACTGACCCAAATTTAAGGAAGGCTTTGACTATGTACAGACTCAGTGAGCATAGCCTTGCTATTGAGAAAGGCCGCCGTAGGCATGCCGTTTAGTGGACAGACATGACTCTCAATGAATCGAACCCACTACCCTGACAGGCTATGTGCTCACTGCCCACAAAATGAGGTGGAACTGAGCTGCACTTCCTAACCTCCTGCCCAATGTATATATATATATATTACTATATAGTTGGTATGAAATCTCAGACTGTGTGTATCGAGTCTGTATGTGTCTGTGTGTCTGTACGTATTGAATGTGCGTCTATTGGTTTCTGTATTGGCCAATCAGAGATGAAGGGTCTTAAGACTCATTAGCCTGACTAGGCCCCTTGACAATAGTTAGGACTGACGCCCTTGTTGGCAGGACAACAGCAGCACTCTGAGCCTAATGATGGGGAATCGGACTGGCCCATCTGACCACAATCAACACACACACACACACACACACACACACACACACACACACACACACACACACACACACACACACACACACACACACACACACACACACACACACACACACACACACACACACACACACACACACACAGGAGTTAGCTGACAGACAGCGTTCTCTAAGGCTCACACACAATCTGACTGGCTGAGTAGGTTAGAAACTAAAGAGGGGTCAAAGGGCAGGTGTGGGGGTCAGAGCTGTGTGTGTGTGTGTTCTGCAGCCGTGGGGAGTGTTTGAGAAGTCAGAGTAATCCCTGTAAGGATGTCTAATCCCTTCGGAGAGCAAACATTACAACACACACACAATCTCTATACGTGTATAGAGGGAGGGAGGGAGGGAGGGAGGGAGAAGGGAAGAGAGCGAGGGAGGGAGGGAGGGAGGGAGGGAGAAGGGAAGAGAGCGAGGGAGAGAGGGAGGGAAAGAAAGGAAGGAGAAGGGAGGAGAGAGAGGGAGGAAGAGAGAGAGGGAGAGAGAGAGGAAGAAGAAGGGAAGAGAGAGAGGGAGAGAGAGCCCATTGCGCTTTATGGTTGTGAGGTCTGGGGTCCGCTCACCAACTAAGAATTCACAAAATTGGACAAACACCAAATTGAGACTCTGGATACAGAAATCTGCAAAAATATCCTCAGTGTACAACGTAAAACACCAAATAATGCAGAGCAGAAAAGAGCCATTAAATTCTATAACTAAAAGGAAGCGATTCCCAAACCTTCCATAACAAAGAGATGACTGAGAGATGAACGTGGAAAATAGTGCCTAAGCAAGCTGGTCCTGGGGCTCTGTTCACAAACAGACCCCACAGAGCCCCAGGACAGCAACACAATTAGACCCAACCAAATCATGAGAAAACAAACAGATAATTACTTGACACATTGGAAAGAATTAACAAAAAAAACAGAGCAAACTAGAATGCTATTTGTCCCTAAACAGAGAGTACACAGCGGCAGAATACCTGACCACTGTGACTGACCCAAATTCAAGGAAAGCTTTGACTATGTACAGACTCAGTAACCATAGCCTTGCTATTGAGAAAGGCCGCTGTAGGCAGAGATGGCTCTCAAGAGAAGACAGGCTATGTGCTCACTGGCCACAAAATGAGGTGGAACTGAGCTGCACTTCCTAACCTCCTGCCCAATGTATATTAGAGACACATATTTCCCTCAGATTACTCAGAACCACAAAGAATTCCAAAACAAATCCAATTTTGATAAACTACCATATCTACTGGGTGAAACTCCACAGTGTGACATCACAGCAGCAAGATGTGTGACCTGTTGCCACGAGAAAAGGGCAACCAGTGAACAACAACCCATATTTATGTTTATTTATTTTACCTTTTGTAATTTAACTATTTGCACATCATTACAACACTGTATAGAGAGAGAGAGAGAGAGAGAGAGAGAGAGAGAGGAGACAGGGACACAGAGAGAGAAAAAGAGAGAGAGAGACAGGGACACAGAGAGAGAGAGAGAGAGAGAGAGAGAGAGAGAGAGAGAGAGAGAGAGAGAGGGACACACACACAGAGAGAGAGAGAGAGACAGAGACACACAGAGAGAGAGAGAGAGAGGAGAGAGAGAGAGAGAGAGAGAGAGAGAGAGAAAGAGAGAGAGAGAGAGAGAGAGAAAAAGAGAGAGAGAAAGAGAGAGAGAGGAGAGAAACATTTGGCAATGTTAACACGTTTCTCATGCCAATAAAGCCCTTGAATTGAATTGAGAGAGAGAAAGAGAGAAAGAGAGAGAGAGAGAGCGAGAGAGAGACACACAGAGAAAGAGAGATTACCAGTGAGGTCCTCATTGATACCAGGTGGTTCTGAATTACAAAGATGTCTCATTAACATATGCAAATTAGGGAATATAAACGTTTTCAAGACAAAAGCTTCTCTGTAGCACAGCCTCAGTGTGTGTGTGTGTGTGTGTGTGTGTGTGTGTGTGTGTGTGTGTGTGTGTGTGTTCAGTTCCATGAGGAATGTGTGGCAGTCAGAGCAACATTTTTGCAAACATCATCAAGTAATAAAAATGCCAATCTCCTTGGGAAACATTCCCTCTAGGTGATCTACCATAGGTGACTCCCTCCCTCTAGGTGATCTACCATAGGTGACTCCCTCCCTCTAGGAGATCTACCATAGGTGACTCCCTCCCTCTAGGTGATCTACCATAGGTGACTCCCTCCCTCTAGGTGATCTACCATAGGTGACTCCCTCCCTCTAGGTGATCTACCATAGGTGACTCCTCCTCTAGGTGATCTACCATAGGTGACTCCCTCCCTCCCTCTAGGTGATCTATCATAGGTGACTCCCTCCCTCCCTCTAGGTGATCTACCATAGGTGACTCCCTCCCTCTAGGTGATCTACCATAGGTGACTCCCTCCCTCTAGGTGATCTACCATAGGCGACTCCCTCCCTCTAGGTGATCTACCATAGGTGACTCCCTCCCTCTAGGTGATCTATCATAGGTGACTCCCTCCCTCTAGGTGATCTACCATAGGTGACTCCCTCCCTCTAGGTGATCTATCATAGGTGACTCCCTCCCTCTAGGTGATCTATCATAGGTGACTCCCTCCCTCTAGGTGATCTACCATAGGTGACTCCCTCCCTCTAGGTGATCTACCATAGGTGACTCCCTCCCTCCCTCTAGGTGATCTACCATAGGTGACTCCCTCCCTCCCTCTAGGTGATCTATCATAGGTGACTCCCTCCCTCTAGGTGATCTACCATAGGTGACTCCCTCCCTCTAGGTGATCTACCATAGGTGACTCCCTCCCTCTAGGTGATCTACCATAGGTGACTCCCTCCCTCTAGGTGATCTACCATAGGTGACTCCCTCCCTCTAGGTGATCTACCATAGGTGACTCCCTCCCTCTAGGTGATCTATCATAGGTGACTCCCTCCCTCTAGGTGATCTACCATAGGTGACTCCCTCCCTCTAGGTGATCTACCATAGGTGACTCCCTCCTCCCTCTAGGTGATCTACCATAGGTGACTCCCTCCCTCCCTCTAGGTGATCTACCATAGATGACTCCCTCCCTCTAGGTGATCTACCATAGGTGACTCCCTCCCTCTAGGTGATCTACCATAGGTGACTCCCTCCCTCCCTCTAGGTGATCTACCATAGGTGACTCCCTCCAACCCTCTAGGTGATCTACCATAGGTGACTCCCTCCCTCTAGGTGATCTACCATAGGTGACTCCTCCCTCTAGGTGATCTACCATAGGTGACTCCCTCCCTCTAGGTGATCTACCATAGGTGACTCCGTCCTTCTAGGTGATCTACCATAGGTGACTCCCTCCCTCTAGGTGATCTACCATAGGTGACTCCCTCCCTCTAGGTGATCTACCATAGGTGACTCCCTCCCTCTAGGTGATCTACCATAGGTGACTCCCTCCCTCTAGGTGATCTACCATAGGTGACTCCCTCCCTATAGGTGATCTATCATAGGTGACTCCCTCCCTCTAGGTGATCTACCATAGGTGACTCCCTCCCTCTAGGTGATCTACCATAGGTGACTCCCTCCCTCTAGGTGATCTACCATAGGTGACTCCCTCTAGGTGATCTATCATAGGTGACTCCCTCCCTCTAGGTGATCTACCATAGGTGACTCCCTCTCTAGGTGATCTATCATAGGTGACTCCCTCCCTCTAGGTGATCTATCATAGGTGACTCCCTCCCTCTAGGTGATCTACCATAGGTGACTATCATAGGTGACTCCCTCTAGGTGATCTATCATAGGTGACTCCCTCCCTCTAGGTGATCTACCATAGGTGACTCCCTCCCTCTAGGTGATCTACCATAGGTGACTCCCTCCCTCTAGGTGATCTACCATAGGTGACTCCCTCCCTCCCTCTAGGTGATCTACCATAGGTGACTCCCTCCCCTCTAGGTGATCTACCATAGGTGACTCCCTCCCTCCCTCTAGGTGATCTACCATAGGTGACTCCCTCCCTCCCTCTAGGTGATCTACCATAGGTGACTCCCTCCCTCCCTCTAGGTGATCTAACATAGGTGACTCCCTCCCTCTAGGTGATCTACCATAGGTGACTCCCTCCCTCCCTCTAGGTGATCTACCATAGGTGACTCCCTCCCTCTAGGTGATCTACCATAGGTGACTCCCTCCCTCTAGGTGATCTACCATAGGTGACTCCCTCCCTCTAGGTGATCTACCATAGGTGACTCCCTCCCTCTAGGTGATCTACCAAAGGTGACTCCCTCCCTCTAGGTGATCTACCATAGGTGACTCCTCCCTCTAGGTGATCTACCATAGGTGACTCCCTCCCTCTAGGTGATCTACCATAGGTGACTCCCTCCCTCTAGGTGATCTACCATAGGTGACTCCCTCCCTCTAGGTGATCTACCATAGGTGACTCCTCCCTCCCTCTAGGTGATCTACCATAGATGACTCCCTCCCTCTAGGTGATCTACCATAGGTGACTCCCTCCCTCTAGGTGATCTACCATAGGTGACTCCCTCCCTCCCTCTAGGTGATCTACCATAGGTGACTCCCTCCCTCCCTCTAGGTGATCTACCATAGGTGACTCCCTCCCTCCCTCTAGGTGATCTACCATAGATGACTCCCTCCCTCCCTCTAGGTGATCTACCATAGGTGACTCCCTCCCTCCCTCTAGGTGATCTACCATAGATGACTCCCTCCCTATAGGTGATCTACCATAGGTGACTCCCTCCCTCTAGGTGATCTACCATAGGTGACTCCCTCCCTCTAGGTGATCTACCATAGGTGACTCCCTCCCTATAGGTGATCTACCATAGGTGACTCCCTCCCTCTAGGTGATCTACCAGGGGTTGATGGTAGGTGACTCCCTCCCTCTAGGTGATCTACCATAGGTGACTCCTCCCTCTAGGTGATCTACCATAGGTGACTCCCTCCTCTAGGTGATCTACCATAGGTGACTCCCTCCCTCTAGGTGATCTACCATAGGTGACTCCCTCCCTATAGGTGATCTACCATAGGTGACTCCTCCCTCTAGGTGATCTACCATTGGTGACTCCTCCCTATAGGTGATCTACCATAGATGACTCCCTCCCTCTAGGTGATCTACCATAGGTGACTCCCTCCCTCTAGGTGATCTACCATAGGTGACTCCCTCCCTCCCTCTAGGTGATCTACCATAGGTGACTCCTCCCTCTAGGTGATCTACCATAGGTGACTCCCTCCCTCTAGGTGATCTACCATAGGTGACTCCCTCCCTCTAGGTGATCTACCATAGGTGACTCCCTCCCTCTAGGTGATCTACCATAGGTGACTCCCTCCCTCTAGGTGATCTACCATAGGTGACTCCCTCCCTCCCTCTAGGTGATCTACCATAGGTGACTCCCTCCCTCCCTCTAGGGTGTATTGATGGTACAGGGTGTATTGATAGTACAGGGTGTATTGATAGTACAGGGTGTATTGATGGTACAGGGTGTATTGATGGTACAGGGTTTATTGATGGTACAGGGTTAAGGGTGTATTGATGGTACAGGGTGTATTGATGGTACAGGGTGTATTGATGGTACAGGGTATATTGATAGTACAGGGTGTATTGATGCTACAGGGTGTATTGATGGTACAGGGTGTATTGGTGGTACAGGGTGTATTGATGGTACAGGGTTAAGGGTGTATTGTTAGTACAGGGTGTATTGATGGTACAGGGTGTATTGATGGTACAGGGTATATTGATGGTACAGGGTTAAGGGTGTATTGATGGTACAGGGTTATGGGTGTATTGATAGTACAGGGTGTATTGATGGTACAAACGCTCCACACCGCGTGGCCGCGACCACCCTATCCTGGTGGTCCCAGCGCGTATTGACCCACGTGGAGTTCCAGGTCTCCGGTAGCCTCTGGAACTGCCAATCTGATGGCCAACAAGGCAGAGTTCATCTCAGCCTATGCCTCCCTCCAGTCCCTTGACTTCTTGGCACTGACGGAAACATGGATCACCACAGATAACACTGCTACTCCTACTGCTCTCTCCTCGTCCGCCCACGTGTTCTCGCACACCCCGAGAGCTTCTGGTCAGCGGGGTGGTGGCACCGGGATCCTCATCTCTCCCAAGTGGTCTTTCTCTCTTTCTCCCCTTACCCATCTGTCTATTGCCTCCTTTGAATTCCATGCTGTCACAGTTACCAGCCCTTTCAAGCTTAACATCCTTATCATTTATCGCCCTCCAGGTTCCCTTGGAGAGTTCATCAATGAGCTTGATGCCTTGATAAGCTCCTTTCCTGAGGACGGCTCACCTCTCACAGTTCTGGGCGACTTTAACCTCCCCACGTCTACCTTTGACTCATTCCTCTCTGCCTCCTTCTTTCCACTCCTCTCCTCTTTTGACCTCACCCTCTCACCTTCCCCCTACTCACAAGGCAGGCAATACGCTTGACCTCATCTTTACTAGATGCTGTTCTTCCACTAACCTCATTGCAACTCCCCTCCAAGTCTCCGACCACTACCTTGTATCCTTTTCCCTCTCGCTCTCATCCAACACTTCCCACACTGCCCCTACTCGGATGGTATCGCGCCGTCCCAACCTTCGCTCTCTCTCCCCCGCTACTCTCTCCTCTTCCATCCTATCTTCTCTTCCCTCTGCTCAAACTTTCTCCAACCTATCTCCTGATTCTGCCTCCTCAACCCTCCTCTCCTCCCTTACTGCATCCTTTGACTCCCTATGTCCCCTATCCTCCAGGCCGGCTCGGTCCTCCCCTCCCGCTCCGTGGCTCGACGACTCATTGCGAGCTCACAGAACAGGGCTCCGGGCAGCCGAGCGGAAATGGAGGAAAACTCGCCTCCCTGCGGACCTGGCATCCTTTCACTCCCTCCTCTCTACATTTTCCTCCTCTGTCTCTGCTGCTAAAGCCACTTTCTACCATTCTAAGTTCCAAGCATCTGCCTCTAACCCTAGGAAGCTCTTTGCCACCTTCTCCTCCCTCCTGAATCCTCCCCCCTCCCTCCTCCCTCTCTGCAGATGACTTCGTCAACCATTTTGAAAAGAAGGTCGATGACATCCGATCCTCGTTTGCTAAGTCAAACGACACCGCTGTTCTGCTCACACTGCCCTACCCTATGCTCTGACCTCTTTCTCCCCTCTCTCTCCAGATGAAATCTCGCGTCTTGATGACGGGGTGCCCAACAACCTGCCCGCTTGACCCTATCCCCTCCTCTCTTCTCCAGACCATTTCCGGAGACCTTCTCCCTTACCTCACCTCGCTCATCAACTCATCCCTGACCGCTGGCTACGTCCCTCCCGTCTTCAAGAGAGCGAGAGTTGCACCCCTTCTGAAAAACCTACACTCGATCCCTCCGATGTCAACAACTACAGACCAGTATCCCTTCTCTCTTTTCTCTCCAAAACTCTTGAGCGTGCCGTCCTTGGCCAGCTCTACCGCTATCTCTCTCAGAATGACCTTCTTGATCCAAACCAGTCAGGTTTCAAGACTAGTCATTCAACTGAGACTGTCTTCTCTGTATCACGGAGGCGCTCCGCACTGCTAAAGCTAACTCTCTCTCCTCTGCTCTCATCCTTCTAGACCTATCGGCTGCCTTGATACTGTGAACCATCAGATCCTCCTCTCCACCCTCTCCGAGTTGGGCATCTCCGGCGCGGATGGTACGCTTGGATTGATTGCGTCCTACCTGACAGGTCGCTCCTACCAGGTGGCGTGGCGAGAATCTGTCTCCTCACCACGCGCTCTCACCACTGGTGTCCCCCAGGGCTCTGTTCTAGGCCCTCTCTTATTCTCGCTATACACCAAGTCACTTGGCTCTGTCATAACCTCACATGGTCTCTCCTATCATTGCTATGCAGACGACACACAATTAATCTTCTCCTTTCCCCCTTCTGATGACCAGGTGGCGAATCGCATCTCTGCATGTCTGGCAGACATATCAGTGTGGATGACGGATCACCACCTCAAGCTGAACCTCAGCAAGACGGAGCTCCTCTTCCTCCCGGGTGAAGGACTGCCCGTTCCATGATCTCGCCATCACGGTTGACAACTCCATTGTGTCCTCCTCCCAGAGCGCTAAGAACCTTGGCGTGATCTGGACAACACCCTGACGTTCTCAACTAACATCAAGGCGGTGTCCCGTTCCTGTAGGTTCATGCTCTACAACATCCGCAGATGGTACGACCCTGCCTCACACAGGAAGCGGCGCAGGTCCTAATCCAGGCACTTGTCATCTCCCGTCTTGATTACTGCAACTCGCTGTTGGCTGGGCTCCCTGCCTGTGCCATTAAACCCCTACAACTCATCCAGAACGCCGCAGCCCGTCTGGTGTTCAACCTTCCCAAGTTCTCTCACGTCACCCCGCTCCTCCGCTCTCTCCACTGGCTTCCAGTTGAAGCTCGCATCCGCTGGACCATGGTGCTCGCCTACGGGCTGTGAGGGGAACGGCACCTCAGTACCTCCAGGCTCTGATCAGGCCCTACACCCAAACAAGGGCACTGCGTTCATCCACCTCTGGCCTGCTCGCCTCCCTACCACTGAGGAAGTACAGTTCCCGCTCAGCCCAGTCAAAACTGTTCGCTGCTCTGGCCCCCAATGGTGGAACAAACTCCCTCACGACGCCAGGACAGCGGAGTCAATCACCACCTTCCGGAGACACCTGAAACCCCACCTCTTCAAGGAATACCTAGGATAGGGTAAGTAAGGGTAGGTAATCCTTCTCCCCCCCAACAAGATTTAGATGCAAGTGGCTGTTCCACTGGTTGTCATAAGGTGTATGCACCAATTTGTAAGTCGCTCTGGATAAGAGCGTCTGCTAAATGACTTAAATGTAAATGTAAATGTACAGGGTGTATTGATGGTACAGGGTGTATTGATGGTACAGGGTGTATTGATGGTACAGGGTGTATTGATGGTACAGGGTTAAGGGTATATTGATGGTACAGGGTTAAGGGTGTATTGATAGTACAGGGTGTATTGATGGTACAGGGTGTATTGATGGTACAGGGTTAAGGGTGTATTGATGCTACAGGGTGTATTGATGGTACAGGGTGTATTGATGGTACAGGGTGTATTGATGGTACAGGGTGTATTGATGGTACAGGGTTAAGGGTGTATTGATGGTACAGGGTGTATTGATGGTACAGGGTGTATTGATGGTACAGGGTGTATTGATAGTACAGGGTGTATTGATGGTACAGGGTGTATTGATGGTACAGGGTGTATTGATGGTACAGGGTGTATTGATAGTACAGGGTGTATTGATGGTACAGGGTGTATTGATGGTACAGGGTGTATTGATGGTACAGGGTGTATTGATGGTACAGGGTGTATTGATGGTACAGGGTGTATTGATAGTACAGGGTTAATGGTGTATTGATAGTACAGGGTGTATTGATAGTACAGGGTTAATGGTGTATTGATGGTACAGGGTGTATTGATGGTACAGGGTGTATTGATAGTACAGGGTTAATGGTGTATTGATGGTACAGGGTGTATTGATAGTACAGGGTTAATGGTGTATTGATGGTACTGGGTGTATTGATGGTACAGGGTGTATTGATGGTACAGGGTTAAGGGTGTATTGATGGTACAGGGTGTATTGATAGTACAGGGTTAGGGGTGTATTGATGGTACAGGGTGTATTGATGGTACAGGGTGTATTGATGGTACAGGGTGTATTGATGGTACAGGGTGTATTGATGGTACAGGGTGTATTGATGGTACAGGGTGTATTGATGGTACAGGGTGTATTGATGGTACAGGGTGTATTGATGGTACAGGGTGTATTGATGGTACAGGGTGTATTGATGGTACAGGGTTAAGGGTGTATTGATGGTACAGGGTGTATTGATGGTACAGGGTGTATTGATGGTACAGGGTGTATTGATGGTACAGGGTTAAGGGTGTATTGATGGTACAGGGTGTATTGATGGTACAGGGTGTATTGATGGTACAGGGTTAAGGGTGTATTGATGGTACAGGGTGTATTGATGGTACAGGGTGTATTGATGGTACAGGGTGTATTGATGGTACAGGGTGTATTGATGGTACAGGGTGTATTGATGGTACAGGGTTAAGGGTGTATTGATGGTACAGGGTTAAGGGTGTATTGATGGTACAGGGTTAAGGGTGTATTGATGGTACAGGGTGTATTGATGGTACAGGGTGTATTGATGGTACAGGGTTAAGGGTGTATTGATGGTACAGGGTTAAGGGTGTATTGATGGTACAGGGTGTATTGATGGTACAGGGTTAAGGGTGTATTGATGGTACAGGGTTAAGGGTGTATTGATGGTACAGGGTGTATTGATGGTACAGGGTTAAGGGTGTATTGATGGTACAGGGTGTATTGATGGTACAGGGTGTATTGATGGTACAGGGTGTATTGATGGTACAGGGTTAAGGGTGTATTGATGGTACAGGGTGTATTGATGGTACAGGGTTAAGGGTGTATTGATGGTACAGGGTGTATTGATGGTACAGGGTGTATTGATGGTACAGGGTGTATTGATGGTACAGGGTGTATTGATGGTACAGGGTGTATTGATGGTACAGGGTGTATTGATGGTACAGGGTGTATTGATGGTACAGGGTGTATTGATGGTACAGGGTTAAGGGTGTATTGATGGTACAGGGTTAAGGGTGTATTGATGGTACAGGGTGTATTGATGGTACAGGGTGTATTGATGGTACAGGGTGTATTGATAGTACAGGGTGTATTGATGGTACAGGGTGTATTGATGGTACAGGGTATATTGATGGTACAGGGTGTATTGATGGTACAGGGTTAAGGGTGTATTGATGGTACAGGGTGTATTGATGGTACAGGGTGTATTGATGGTACAGGGTGTATTGATGGTACAGGGTGTGTATTGATAGTACAGGGTGTATTGATGGTACAGGGTGTATTGATGGTACAGGGTGTATTGATGGTACAGGGTGTATTGATGGTACAGGGTGTATTGATGGTACAGGGTGTATTGATGGTACAGGGTGTATTGATGGTACAGGGTTAAGGGTGTATTGATGGTACAGGGTGTATTGATGGTACAGGGTATATTGATGGTACAGGGTTAAGGGTGTATTGATGGTACAGGGTGTATTGATGGTACAGGGTGTATTGATGGTACAGGGTGTATTGATGGTACAGGGTGTATTGATGGTACAGGGTGTATTGATGGTACAGGGTATATTGATGGTACAGGGTGTATTGATGGTACAGGGTTAAGGGTGTATTGATGGTACAGGGTATATTGATGGTACAGGGTGTATTGATGGTACAGGGTGTATTGATGGTACAGGGTGTATTGATGGTACAGGGTGTATTGATGGTACAGGGTGTATTGATGGTACAGGGTTAAGGGTGTATTGATGGTACAGGGTTAAGGGTGTATTGATGGTACAGGGTGTATTGATGGTACAGGGTTAATGGTGTATTGATTTTGTAGAGCGGTCTAATGGTTCCAGGTATTTGTTCAAAGTCTTGTCGGGCATCTTGTGTCTGAGATCCATTAGTGTCCTGCGGTTTCTCTAATCCTCATTCACATGTAATGGGACATATAGCATGTGAATGGACAGCCACAAACTGCAGAGCCGGCCGTTAGCACACACGCTAATGAACCCTCACTTTGCATAGGTATTAATATGGCTAGCACTAGGCTTTAACACCACAAAATGATGAAAAAGTCAAGGGGTGTGAAAACTTTCTGAAGGCACATGTGGGGGTGGGGGCTTCCTGTCAGCATCACCTACTACATGTGGTGTCAATAGAAGGAACAGTCGGGGGCAGGGCAGGCTGTATAAGAGGCAGAGGGGTGGAGGGAGCTTTGTCACTTTGCTCTCATTCACAGAGACAATCACTCTCTGGACAAACACCCACGACGGACACACACACTGAAGACACACATTCATTAACAGAGAAGAGATCCTGAGAGGGACCCACAGCATCCTGCCCAGAGAGAGAGAGACTGATTCCTGGGTAGAGAGAGGAGCTCCAGACCCTTCCTATCCTGAGAGGGACCCACAGCACCACAGCATCCTGCCCAGAGAAAGAGAGACTGATTCCTGGGTAGAGAGAGGAGCTCCAGACCCTTCCTATCCTGAGAGGGACCCACAGCACCACAGCATCCTGCCCAGAGAGAGAGAGACTGATTCCTGGGTAGAGAGAGGAGTTCCAGACCCTTCCTATTCAGCCATGAGGATCATCAGCCTACTGTACCTGCTGCTGCTAGTAACTGTTCTAGGATCAATTTCTGCAGTGAGACCAGGTAGGACAGCACAAAGACATTACAATACACTCCACTATAGAACTATATTACACTATAGAACTATATTACACTATAGAACTATATTACATCACACTATAGAACTCTATTACATCACACTATAGAACTATATTACACTATAGAACTATATTACACTATAGACCTCTATTACATCACACTATAGAACTATATTACACTATAGAACTATATTACATCACACTATAGAACTATATTACATCACACTATAGAACTATATTACACTATAGACCTCTATTACATCACACTATAGAACTATATTACACTATAGACCTCTATTACATCACACTATAGAACTATATTACACTATAGAACTATATTACATCACACTATATTACACTATAGAACTATATTACATCACACTATATTACATTCCACTATAGACCTATATTACATCACACTATAGAACTATATTACACTATAGAACTATATTACATCACACTATAGAACTATATTACACTATAGAACTCTATTACATCACACTATATTACACTATAGAACTATATTACATCACACTATATTACATTCCACTATAGACCTATATTACATCACACTATAGAACTATATTACACTATAGACCTCTATTACATCACACTATAGAACTATATTACACTATAGACCTCTATTACATCACACTATAGAACTATATTACACTATAGACCTATATTACATCACACTATAGAACTATATTACACTATAGACCTATATTACATCACACTATATTACACTCTGCTATAGAACTATATTACACTATAGACCTATATTACATCACACTATAGAACTATATTACACTATAGACCTATATTACATCACACTATAGAACTATATTACACTATAGACCTATATTACATCACACTATAGAACTATATTACATCACACTATAGAACTATATTACACTATAGAACTATATTACATCACACTATATTACACTATAGAACTATATTACATCACACTATATTACATTCCACTATAGACCTATATTACATCACACTATAGAACTATATTACACTATAGACCTATATTACATCACACTATATATACATACACTCTGCTATAGAACTATATTACACTATAGACCTATATTACATCACACTATATTACATTCCACTATAGACCTATATTACATCACACTATATTACATTCCACTATAGACCTATATTACATCACACTATATTACATTCCACTATAGACCTATATTACATCACACTATAGAACTATATTACACTATAGACCTATATTACATCACACTATAGAACTATATTCCACTATAGACCTATATTACATCACACTATATTACATTCCACTATAGACCTATATTACATCACACTATATTACATTCCACTCTAGACCTATATTACATCACACTATATTACACTCTGCTATAGAACTATATTACACTATAGACCTATATTACATCACACTATATTACACTCTGCTATAGAACTATATTACACTATAGACCTATATTACATCACACTATATTACATTCCACTATAGACCTATATTACATCACACTATATTACATTCCACTCTAGACCTATATTACATCACACTATAGAACTATATTACATCACACTATATTACATTCCACTATAGACCTATATTACATCACACTATAGAACTATATTACACTATAGAGCCTATACAACATCATCTGGTCTTCTGATTGGATGGATTTCAATCTAAAGTTTACATAACACAACAATAATTGGAGCGTAGGCCTATAGAATTAGGGCCGAGTGATGGAAACACAGCTGCAGCGTGCGCTATACCGCCACGGGTTTACGACCTCGGGTGATTTAGTGCGTGCAGTCACTGCAGTAATGAGTCGAGATTTGGCTGAAGTGCGTTAATTCACCAGAACACTCTGCGACCCGATACTTTACAGGGCCTTTATGACTGGGTGGGGGTGAGTGAGAGAGACCGGGGCTCAGCCGCAGGTCCACCGGTCTATTGTCTGGTCGGCGGAGTTCCCGCGCGCTGCGATATTGTTAATCACGGTGTATAACGGAATGCTAATGCGCGAGCCTGATTAACACGGAGCGCCTGGAAAGGAGAATAATCCGGGGAGGGGTACGGGGGTGGGGTGGGGGGAGAAGGGAAGAGAGGGAGGGAGGGAGGAGAAGGGAAGAGAGGGAGGGGTACGGGGGGTGGGGTGGGGGTGGGGGGGGGTAGAAGGGAAGAGAGGGAGGGAGGGAGGGAGGGAGGAGAAGGGAAGAGAGGGGAGGGGTACGGGGGTGGGGTGGGGGGGTAGAAGGGAAGAGATGGAGGGAGGGAGGAGAAGGGAAGAGAGGGGAGGGGTACGGGGGTGGGGGGGGTAGAAGGGAAGAGAGGGAGGGAGGGAGGAGAAGGGAAGAGAGGGGAGGGGTACAGGGGGTGGGGTGGGGGTGGGGAAGGAAGGAAGGAAAAGGGAAGAGGGGGAGGAAGAGAGGAAGGGAGGGAGGGAGGGAGGGAGGGAGAGAGGGAGGGAGAGAGAGCCCATTGGGGGGGAAGAAGAAGGAAGAGAGGGAGGGAGAGAGAGCCCATTGGGGGGGAGGAAGAAGAAGGGAAGAGAGGGAGGGAGAGAGAGCCCATTGGGGGGGGGAAGAAGAAGGGAAGAGAGAGAGGGAGAGAGAGCCCATTGCGGGGGGTCCATTGAGTTTTTATCTCTTCCTGCCGGTCTGTCCTCGGAACAGGCGGTAGAAAGGCGCTTTATGGCAGCGGGAGGTTTAAAGTCATCATTAAAACGGTGGTTTATTAGAGAAAGAGACCGCTGGTTATCTTCAGAGGTCAATGGGCTTATAGCCTACACTATAGTAGCTATATCCTAATAGGGGAATACAGGTGGTCCACCGGGCAGGTACAATTACCCTACAGAGGTTCCCTGCAGGTGAGGCAGGATGTGGAAGGAAGGATACAAAGGAACTAAGAGGTTTATGGGCAGGTAGACTGAACCTGGCTGATAAATTAACAACAGGCAGGTAGACTGAACCTGGCTGATAAATTAACAACAGGCAGGTAGACTGAACCTGGCTGATAAATTAACAACAGGCAGGTAGACTGAACCTGGCTGATAAATTAACAACAGGCAGGTAGACTGAACCTGGCTGATAAATTAACAACAGGCAGGTAGACTGAACCTGGCTGATAAATTAACAACAGGCAGGTAGACTGAACCTGGCTGGTAAATTAACAACAGGCAGGTAGACTGAACCTGGCTGATAAATTAACAACAGGCAGGTAGACTGAACCTGGCTGATAAATTAACAACAGGCAGGTAGACTGAACCTGGCTGATAAATTAACAACAGGCAGGTAGACTGAACCTGGCTGATAAATTAACAACAGGCAGGTAGACTGAACCTGGCTGATAAATTAACAACAGGCAGGTAGACTGAACCTGGCTGATAAATTAACAACAGGCAGGTAGACTGAACCTGGCTGGTAAATTAACAACAGGCAGGTAGACTGAACCTGGCTGATAAATTAACAACAGGCAGGTAGACTGAACCTGGCTGATAAATTTACAACAGGCAGGTAGACTGAACCTGGCTGATAAATTAACAACAGGCAGGTAGACTGAACCTGGCTGATAAATTAACAACAGGCAGGTAGACTGAACCTGGCTGGTAAATGAACAACAGGCAGGTAGACTGAACCTGGCTGATAAATTAACAACAGGCAGGTAGACTGAACCTGGCTGGTAAATTAACAACAGGCAGGTAGACTGAACCTGGCTGGTAAATTAACAACAGGCAGGTAGACTGAACCTGGCTGATAAATTAACAACAGGCAGGTAGACTGAACCTGGCTGATAAATTAACAACAGGCAGGTAGACTGAACCTGGCTGATAAATTAACAACAGGCAGGTAGACTGAACCTGGCTGATAAATCAACAACAGGCAGGTAGACTGAACCTGGGTGGTAAATTAACAACAGGCAGGTAGACTGAACCTGGCTGATAAATTAACAACAGGCAGGTAGACTGAACCTGGCTGATAAATTAACAACAGGCAGGTAGACTGAACCTGGCTGATAAATTAACAACAGGCAGGTAGACTGAACCTGGCTGATAAATTAACAACAGGCAGGTAGACTGAACCTGGCTGATAACAGGTAGACTGAACCTGGCTGATAAATTAACAACAGGCAGGTAGACTGAACCTGGCTGATAAATTAACAACAGGCAGGTAGACTGAACCTGGCTGATAAATTAACAACAGGCAGGTAGACTGAACCTGGCTGATAAATTAACAACAGGCAGGTAGACTGAACCTGGCTGATAAATTAACAACAGGCAGGTAGACTGAACCTGGCTGATAAATTAACAACAGGCAGGTAGACTGAACCTGGCTGATAAATTAACAACAGGCAGGTAGACTGATAAACTAAGACTAGTTGTAGTAGCCTAGCTATAACTGGAGAACTTACAACAGCTCAGTGACCAACCTGTCTCTGGCCTTAACCATCAAATCAAATGTATTTATATAGCCCTTCGTACATCAGCTGATATCTCAAAGTGCTGTACAGAAACCCAGCCTCAAACCCCAAACAGCAAGCAATGCAGGTGTAGAAGCACGGTGGCTAGGAAAAACTCCCTAGAAAGGCCAAAACCTAGGAAGAAACCTAGAGAGGAACCAAGCTATGTGGGGTGGCCAGTCCTCTTCTGGCTGTGCCGGGTGGAGATTATAACAGAACATGGCCAAGATGTTCAAATGTTCATAAATGACCAGCATGGTCAAATAGTAATAAGGCAGA
The DNA here is from genome assembly GCF_023373465.1 of Oncorhynchus keta. NCBI lineage: Eukaryota > Metazoa > Chordata > Actinopteri > Salmoniformes > Salmonidae > Oncorhynchus > Oncorhynchus keta. The sequence continues at coordinate 40,173 of NW_026278963.1, read as the reverse complement.
ACAGTTGAAACTGGAGCAGCAGCACAGTCAGGTGGACTGGGGACAGCAAGGAGTCATCATGTCAGGTAGTCCTGGGGCATGGTCGTAGGGCTCAGGTCCTCCGAGAGAGAGAAAGAAAGAGAGGAGGAGAGAATTAGAGAACGCACACTTAGATTCACACAGGAGAAGTACTCCAGATATAACAAACTGACCCTAGCCCCCCGACACATAAACTACTGCAGCATAAATACTGGAGGCTGAGACAGGAGGGGTCAGGAGACACTGTGGCCCCATCCGAGGACACCCCCAGACAGGGCCAAACAGGAAGGATATAACCCCACCCACTTTGCCAAAGCACAGCCCCCACACCACTAGAGGGATATCTTCAACCACCAACTTACCATCCTGAGACAAGGCTGAGTATAGCCCACAAAGATCTCTGCCATGGCACAACCCAAGGGGGGGCGCCAACCTAGACAGGATGACCACATCAGTGACTCACCCCTTCCAGGGACGGCATGAGAGAGCCCCAGTAAGCCAGTGACTCAGCCCCTGTAATAGGGTTAGAGGCAGAGAATCCCAGTGGAAAGAGGGGAACCGGCCAGGCAGAGACAGCAAGGGCGGTTCGTTGCTCCAGAGCCTTTCCGTTCACCTTCCCACTCCTGGGCCAGACTACACTCAATCATATGACCCACTGAAGAGATGAGTCTTCAGTAAAGACTTAAAGGTTGACAACAGGCAGGTAGCGTCTCTTACATGGGTAGGCAGATCATTCCATAAAAATGGAGCTCTTTAGGAGAAAGCCCTGCCTCCAGCTGTTTGCTTAGAAATTCTAGGGACAATTAGGAGGCCTGCGTCTTGTGACCGTAGCGTACGTGTAGGTATGTACGGCAGGACCAAATCAGAGAGGTAGGTAGGAGCAAGCCCATGTCATGCTTTGCAGGTTAGCAGTAAAACCCTGAAATCAGCCCTTGCTTTGACAGGAAGCCAGTGTAGAGAGGCTAGCACTGGAGTAATATGATCACATTTTTTGGTTCTAGTCAGGATTCTAGCAGCCGTATTTAGCACTAACTGAAGTTTATTTAGTGCTTTATCCGGGTAGCCGGAAAGTAGAGCATTGCAGTAGTCTAACCTAGAAGTGACAAAAGCATGGATTAATTTTTCTGCATCATTTTTGGACAGAAAGTTTCTGATTTTTGCAATGTTACGTAGATGGAAAAAAAGCTGTTGACATGCTCAAATGGACTACAGAAGGTAGAGTGCAGGCCAGGCAGCGACTACGTGGTATTTCTGACCTTTAGTCCTAATTCAAATGGACCCTTAATCTCTCTCTCTCTCCAGACATGTTGAACATACGCAGAAGGTACCACAGACACCACTGCCCCCACCGACGCTGCATGCCCCTGCACTCCAGAGTACCATTCCCCTGAGGTAAGAACCACGTCATCACCAACGCCACCTGTGGGCGTGTCCAGGGATGTCAGGGGTCAAAGGGTGAAACACCCGCTGCGGCTGCAGTGTGTGATTAAGACCAGAGGTTTGTGTTCACACAGTCCTGTAGAAGACGGGGTGGCAGGTAACCTAGTGGTTAGAGTGTAGAGGAGGCAGGTAACCTAGTGGTTAGAGTGTAGAGGAGGCAGGTAACCTAGTGGTTAGAGTGTAGAGGAGGCAGGTAACCTAGTGGTTAGAGTGTAGAGGAGGCAGGTAACCTAGTGGTTAGAGTGTAGAGGAGGCAGGTAACCTAGTGGTTAGAGTGTAGAGGAGGCAGGTAACCTAGTGGTTAGAGTGTAGAGGAGGCAGGTAACCTAGTGGTTAGAGTGTAGAGGAGGCAGGTAGTCTAGTGGTTAGAGTGTAGAGGAGGCAGGTAGTCTAGTGGTTAGAGTGTAGAGGAGGCGGTCCTTCTGTAGCTCAGTTGGTAGAGCATGGCGCTTGTAACGCCAGGGTAGTGGTTAGACCACCCATACGTGAATGTAGCAGACTGTAGTCGCTTTGGATAAAAGCGTCTGCTAAATGTGGTTAGAGTGTAGAGTTGGTATGGGCGCTTGTAACGCCAGGGTAGTGGGGTTCGAGGGACCACCCATACGTAGAATGTATGCACACATGACTGTAAGTCGCTTTGCAGGTAGCCTAGTGGTTAGAGTGTAGAGGAGGTAGGTAGTCTAGTGGTTAGAGTGTAGAGGAGGCAGGTAACCTAGTGGTTAGAGTGTAGAGGAGGCAGGTAACCTAGTGGTTAGAGTGTAGAGGAGGCAGGTAACCTAGTGGTTAGAGTGTAGAGGAGGCAGGTAACCTAGTGGTTAGAGTGTAGAGGAGGCAGGTAACCTAGTGGTTAGAGTGTAGAGGAGGCAGGTAACCTAGTGGTTAGAGTGTAGAGGAGGCAGGTAGTCTAGTGGTTAGAGTGTAGAGGTGGCAGGTAACCTAGTGGTTAGAGTGTAGAGGAGGCAGGTAGCCTAGTGGTTAGAGTGTAGAGGAGGCAGGTAACCTAGTGGTTAGAGTGTAGAGGAGACAGGTAACCTAGTGGTTAGAGTGTAGAGGAGGCAGGTAACCTAGTGGTTAGAGTGTAGAGGAGGCAGGTAACCTAGTGGTTAGAGTGTAGAGGAGGCAGGTAACCTAGTGGTTAGAGTGTAGAGGAGGCAGGTAACCTAGTGGTTAGAGTGTAGAGGAGGCAGGTAACCTAGTGGTTAGATCGTTGGGCCAGTAACCGAAAGGTTTCTGGACCGAATCCCAGAGCTGACAAGGTAAACATCTGTCGTTCTGCCCCTGAACAAGGCAGTTAACCCACTGTTCCCCTGAACAAGGCAGTTAACCCACTGTTCCCCTGAACAAGGCAGTTAACCCCACTGTTCCCCTGAACAAGGCAGTTAACCCACTGTTCCCCTGAACAAGGCAGTTAACCCACTGTTCCCCTGAACAAGGCAGTTAACCCACTGTTCCCCTGAACAAGGCAGTTAACCCACTGTTCCCCTGAACAAGGCAGTTAACCCACTGTTCCCCTGAACAAGGCAGTTAACCCACTGTTCCCCTGAACAAGGCAGTTAACCCACTGTTCCCCTGCACAAGGCAGTTAACCCACTGTTCCCCTGAACAAGGCAGTTAACCCACTGTTCCCCTGAACAAGGCAGTTAACCCACTGTTCCCCTGAACAAGGCAGTTAACCCACTGTTCCCCTGAACAAGGCAGTTAACCCACTGTTCCCCTGAACAAGGCAGTTAACCCACTGTTCCCCTGAACAAGGCAGTTAACCTGTTCCCTGGTAGGCCGTCATTGTAATTAAGAATTTGTTCTTAACTGACGAGAGAGAGAGAATCATTCTCAAACAACATTATTTAAACTGAGGAGGGCCACTGGCCCCTCTTTCTCACATGCACACTGCTAAAATGTTCCTGCCCCATGACACTGTCTATATTCTCTCTGCCTGACCCACTGTCTATATTCTCTCTGCCTGACCCACTGTCTATATTCTCTCTGCCTGACCCATAACACTGTCTATATTCTCTCTGCCTGACCCATAACACTGTCTATATTCTCTCTGCCTGACCCATAACACTGTCTATATTCTCTCTGCCTGACCCATAACACTGTCTATATTCTCTCTGCCTGACCCACTGTCTATATTCTCTCTGCCTGACCCACTGTCTATATTCTCTCTGCCTGACCCACTGTCTATATTCTCTCTGCCTGACCCACTGTCTATATTCTCTCTGCCTGACCCACTGTCTATATTCTCTCTACCTGACCCACTGTCTATATTCTCTCTACCTGACCCATAACACTGTCTATATTCTCTCTGCCTGACCCATAACACTGTCTATATTCTCTCTACCTGACCCATAACACTGTCTATATTCTCTCTACCTGACCCACTGTCTATATTCTCTCTACCTGACCCATAACACTGTCTATATTCTCTCTGCCTGACCCACTGTCTATATTCTCTCTGCCTGACCCATAACACTGTCTATATTCTCTCTGCCTGACCCATAACACTGTCTATATTCTCTCTACCTGACCCATAACACTGTCTATATTCTCTCTACCTGACCCACTGTCTATATTCTCTCTACCTGACCCACTGTCTATATTCTCTCTGCCTGACCCATAACACTGTCTATATTCTCTCTACCTGACCCATAACACTGTCTATATTCTCTCTGCCTGACCCACTGTCTATATTCTCTCTGCCTGACCCATAACACTGTCTATATTCTCTCTACCTGACCCACTGTCTATATTCTCTCTACCTGACCCATAACACTGTCTATATTCTCTCTGCCTGACCCACTGTCTATATTCTCTCTACCTGACCCATAACACTGTCTATATTCTCTCTACCTGACCCACTGTCTATATTCTCTCTACCTGACCCATAACACTGTCTATATTCTCTCTGCCTGACCCACTGTCTATATTCTCTCTACCTGACCCATAACACTGTCTATATTCTCTCTGCCTGACCCACTGTCTATATTCTCTCTGCCTGACCCATAACACTGTCTATATTCTCTCTACCTGACCCACTGTCTATATTCTCTCTGCCTGACCCACTGTCTATATTCTCTCTACCTGACCCATAACACTGTCTATATTCTCTCTACCTGACCCACTGTCTATATTCTCTCTACCTGACCCATAACACTGTCTATATTCTCTCTACCTGACCCACTGTCTATATTCTCTCTGCCTGACCCATAACACTGTCTATATTCTCTCTTCCTGACCCATAACACTGTCTATATTCTCTCTGCCTGACCCACTGTCTATATTCTCTCTTCCTGACCCATAACACTGTCTATATTCTCTCTACCTGACCCACTGTCTATATTCTCTCTGCCTGACCCACTGTCTATATTCTCTCTGCCTGACCCATAACACTGTCTATATTCTCTCTGCCTGACCCATAACACTGTCTATATTCTCTCTGCCTGACCCATAACACTGTCTATATTCTCTCTGCCTGACCCACTGTCTATATTCTCTCTGCCTGACCCATAACACTGTCTATATTCTCTCTACCTGACCCATAACACTGTCTATATTCTCTCTACCTGACCCATAACACTGTCTATATTCTCTCTACCTGACCCATAACACTGTCTATATTCTCTCTGCCTGACCCATAACACTGTCTATATTCTCTCTGCCTGACCCATAACACTGTCTATATTCTCTCTGCCTGACCCATAACACTGTCTATATTCTCTCTACCTGACCCATAACACTGTCTATATTCTCTCTACCTGACCCATAACACTGTCTATATTCTCTCTACCTGACCCACTGTCTATATTCTCTCTACCTGACCCACTGTCTATATTCTCTCTGCCTGACCCATAACACTGTCTATATTCTCTCTACCTGACCCATAACACTGTCTATATTCTCTCTGCCTGACCCATAACACTGTCTATATTCTCTCTGCCTGACCCATAACACTGTCTATATTCTCTCTACCTGACCCATAACACTGTCTATATTCTCTCTGCCTGACCCATAACACTGTCTATATTCTCTCTGCCTGACCCACTGTCTATATTCTCTCTACCTGACCCACTGTCTATATTCTCTCTACCTGACCCACTGTCTATATTCTCTCTACCTGACCCACTGTCTATATTCTCTCTGCCTGACCCATAACACTGTCTATATTCTCTCTCCCTGACCCATAACACTGTCTATATTCTCTCTGCCTGACCCATAACACTGTCTATATTCTCTCTCCCTGACCCATAACACTGTCTATATTCTCTCTGCCTGACCCATAACACTGACTATATTCTCTCTACCTGACCCATAACACTGTCTATATTCTCTCTACCTGACCCACAACACTGACTATATTCTCTCTACCTGACCCACTGTCTATATTCTCTCTGCCTGACCCATAACACTGACTATATTCTCTCTACCTGACCCACTGTCTATATTCTCTCTACCTGACCCATAACACTGTCTATATTCTCTCTACCTGACCCACTGTCTATATTCTCTCTGCCTGACCCATAACACTGACTATATTCTCTCTACCTGACCCACTGTCTATATTCTCTCTACCTGACCCATAACACTGTCTATATTCTCTCTACCTGACCCACTGTCTATATTCTCTCTGCCTGACCCATAACACTGTCTATATTCTCTCTACCTGACCCACTGTCTATATTCTCTCTACCTGACCCATAACACTGTCTATATTCTCTCTACCTGACCCATAACACTGTCTATATTCTCTCTACCTGACCCACAACACTGTCTATATTCTCTCTACCTGACCCACTGTCTATATTCTCTCTACCTGACCCATAACACTGTCTATATTCTCTCTACCTGACCCACTGTCTATATTCTCTCTGCCTGACCCATAACACTGTCTATATTCTCTCTGCCTGACCCATAACACTGTCTATATTCTCTCTGCCTGACCCATAACACTGTCTATATTCTCTCTACCTGACCCATAACACTGTCTATATTCTCTCTACCTGACCCATAACACTGTCTATATTCTCTCTGCCTGACCCACTGTCTATATTCTCTCTACCTGACCCATAACACTGTCTATATTCTCTCTGCCTGACCCACTGTCTATATTCTCTCTGCCTGACCCACTGTCTATATTCTCTCTACCTGACCCATAACACTGTCTATATTCTCTCTACCTGACCCACTGTCTATATTCTCTCTACCTGACCCATAACACTGTCTATATTCTCTCTGCCTGACCCATAACACTGTCTATATTCTCTCTACCTGACCCACTGTCTATATTCTCTCTACCTGACCCACAACACTGTCTATATTCTCTCTACCTGACCCACTGTCTATATTCTCTCTACCTGACCCATAACACTGTCTATATTCTCTCTACCTGACCCACTGTCTATATTCTCTCTGCCTGACCCACTGTCTATATTCTCTCTACCTGACCCATAACACTGTCTATATTCTCTCTACCTGACCCACTGTCTATATTCTCTCTGCCTGACCCATAACACTGTCTATATTCTCTCTACCTGACCCACTGTCTATATTCTCTCTACCTGACCCACTGTCTATATTCTCTCTACCTGACCCACTGTCTATATTCTCTCTACCTGACCCACTGTCTATATTCTCTCTGCCTGACCCATAACACTGTCTATATTCTCTCTACCTGACCCACTGTCTATATTCTCTCTACCTGACCCACTGTCTATATTCTCTCTACCTGACCCACTGTCTATATTCTCTCTACCTGACCCACTGTCTATATTCTCTCTGCCTGACCCACTGTCTATATTCTCTCTACCTGACCCATAACACTGTCTATATTCTCTCTACCTGACCCACTGTCTATATTCTCTCTGCCTGACCCACTGTCTATATTCTCTCTGCCTGACCCATAACACTGTCTATATTCTCTCTGCCTGACCCATAACACTGTCTATATTCTCTCTACCTGACCCATAACACTGTCTATATTCTCTCTACCTGACCCACTGTCTATATTCTCTCTACCTGACCCACTGTCTATATTCTCTCTACCTGACCCACTGTCTATATTCTCTCTGCCTGACCCACTGTCTATATTCTCTCTGCCTGACCCATAACACTGTCTATATTCTCTCTGCCTGACCCATAACACTGTCTATATTCTCTCTACCTGACCCATAACACTGTCTATATTCTCTCTGCCTGACCCATAACACTGTCTATATTCTCTCTGCCTGACCCATAACACTGTCTATATTCTCTCTACCTGACCCACTGTCTATATTCTCTCTACCTGACCCACTGTCTATATTCTCTCTACCTGACCCACTGTCTATATTCTCTCTGCCTGACCCATAACACTGTCTATATTCTCTCTGCCTGACCCATAACACTGTCTATATTCTCTCTGCCTGACCCACTGTCTATATTCTCTCTGCCTGACCCACTGTCTATATTCTCTCTACCTGACCCATAACACTGTCTATATTCTCTCTGCCTGACCCACTGTCTATATTCTCTCTGCCTGACCCACTGTCTATATTCTCTCTGCCTGACCCATAACACTGTCTATATTCTCTCTGCCTGACCCACTGTCTATATTCTCTCTACCTGACCCACTGTCTATATTCTCTCTACCTGACCCACTGTCTATATTCTCTCTACCTGACCCATAACACTGTCTATATTCTCTCTGTTTAGGTGTAACAGAGTGAACATGGAGGTAAGAGAGAAGAGGAGAATATCTGTGACATCCTCCCCCACAGGACACCACACACACCTGTGGGGACACACCTGTGGGGACACACCTGTGGGCACACACCTGTGGGGACACACCTGTGGGGACACACCTGTGGGGACACACCTGTGGACAAGAGACACGGAGTGAGGAAACACGGCGCTGAAAGACTGAACACTGAGCGAGAGACATCAGCCTGCGCTGAGACTGGGAGTTTGGGTAGAGAGGAGAGAGAGGACTACTGCTGCTGCTGTCGAACAGACATAGATCTGAACTGGAGTCACTAGACTACCTGCCTTCCTGCTCACATCACTAGACTACCTGCCTTCCTGCTCACATCACTAGACTACCTGCCTTCCTGCTCACATCACTAGACTACCTGCCTTCCTGCTCACATCACTAGACTACCTGCCTTCCTGCTCACATCACTAGACTACCTGCCTTCCTGCTCACATCACTAGACTACCTGCCTTCCTGCTCACATCACTAGACTACCTGCCTTCCTGCTCACATCACTAGACTACCTGCCTTCCTGCTCACATCACTAGACTACCTGCCTTCCTGCTCACATCACTAGACTACCTGCCTTCCTGCTCACATCACTAGACTACCTGCCTTCCTGCTCACATCACTAGACTACCTGCCTTCCTGCTCACATCACTAGACTACCTGCCTTCCTGCTCACATCACTAGACTACCTGCCTTCCTGACTCACATCTAGCCTTTCCTGCTCACATCACTAGACTACCTGCCTTCCTGCTCACATCACTAGACTACCTGCCTTCCTGCTCACATCACTAGACTACCTGCCTTCCTGCTCACATCACTAGACTACCTGCCTTCCTGCTCACATCACTAGACTACCTGCCTTCCTGCTCACATCACTAGACTACCTGCCTTCCTGCTCACATCACTAGACTACCTGCCTTCCTGCTCACATCACTAGACTACCTGCCTTCCTGCTCACATCACTAGACTACCTGCCTTCCTGCTCACATCACTAGACTACCTGCCTTCCTGCTCACATCACTAGACTACCTGCCTTCCTGCTCACATCACTAGACTACCTGCCTTCCTGCTCACATCACTAGACTACCTGCCTTCCTGCTCATCATCTACCTGCCTTCCTAGACATCACCTGCCTTCCTGCTCACATCACTAGACTACCTGCCTTCCTGCTCACATCACTAGACTACCTGCCTTCCTGCTCACATCACTAGACTACCTGCCTTCCTGCTCACATCACTAGACTACCTGCCTTCCTGCTCACATCACTAGACTACCTGCCTTCCTGCTCACATCACTAGACTACCTGCCTTCCTGCTCACATCACTAGACTACCTGCCTTCCTGCTCACATCACTAGACTACCTGCCTTCCTGCTCACATCACTAGACTACCTGCCTTCCTGCTCACATCACTAGACTACCTGCCTTCCTGCTCACATCACTAGACTACCTGCCTTCCTGCTCACATCACTAGACTACCTGCCTTCCTGCTCACATCACTAGACTACCTGCCTTCCTGCTCACATCACTAGACTACCTGCCTTCCTGCTCACATCACTAGACTACCTGCCTTCCTGCTCACATCACTAGACTACCTGCCTTCCTGCTCACATCACTAGACTACCTTCCTGCTCACCACTAGACTACCTTTCCTGCTCACATCACTAGACTACCTGCCTTCCTGCTCACATCACTAGACTACCTGCCTTCCTGCTCACATCACTAGACTACCTGCCTTCCTGCTCACATCACTAGACTACCTGCCTTCCTGCTCACATCACTAGACTACCTGCCTTCCTGCTCACATCACTAGACTACCTGCCTTCCTGCTCACATCACTAGACTACCTGCCTTCCTGCTCACATCACTAGACTACCTGCCTTCCTGCTCACATCACTAGACTACCTGCCTTCCTGCTCACATCACTAGACTACCTGCCTTCCTGCTCACATCACTAGACTACCTGCCTTCCTGCTCACATCACTTCATGTACCACCGCCATCTATCTGGGTACTGAGACATTTATACTATATACCACAGTACCAAAACATTTATACTATATACCACAGTACCAAAACATGTATACTATATAACACAGTACCAAAACATTTATACTGTATACCACAGTACCAAAACATTTGTACTATATACCACAGTACCAAAACATGTATACTATATAACACAGTACCAAAACATTTATACTATATACCACAGTACCAAAACATTTATACTATATACCACAGTACCAAAACATTTATACTATATACCACAGTACCAAAACATGTATACTATATAACACAGTACCAAAACATTTATACTATATACCACAGTACCAAAACATTTATACTATATACCACAGTACCAAAACATTTATACTATATACCACAGTACCAAAACATGTATACTATATACCACAGTACCAAAACATTTATACTATATACCACAGTACCAAGACATTTATACTATATACCACAGTACCATAAAAACTACAGCTCAGACTAATACAATATACAGAATAAGTGTTTTTATGGGAGAAATGCACTTCAAATGTACAGTATGTTCCAGTTAATGACCTTTTAATAATAAAACAATCTGTTTATACTCTTTTCAGTCTGGTGTAATGCTTGACCATCTCAGTCCATCCCATTAGGAATGGTAGGGGTCTCAGTCCAGCCCATTAGGAATGGTAGGAGTCTCAGTCCAGCCCATTAGGAATGGTAGGAGTCTCAGTCCAGCCCATTAGGAATGGTAGGAGTCTCAGTCCATCCCATTAGGAATGGTAGGAGTCTCAGTCCAGCCCATTAGGAATGGTAGGGGTCTCAGTCCAGCCCATTAGGAATGGTAGGGGTCTCAGTCCATCCCATTAGGAATGGTAGGGGTCTCAGTCCATCCCATTAGGAATGGTAGGAGTCTCAGTCCATCCCATTAGGAATGGTAGGAGTCTCAGTCCAGCCCATTAGGAATGGTAGGAGTCTCAGTCCATCCCATTAGGAATGGTAGGAGTCTCAGTCCAGCCCATTAGGAATGGTAGGGGTCTCAGTCCAGCCCATTAGGAATGGTAGGAGTCTCAGTCCATCCCATTAGGAATGGTAGGAGTCTCAGTCCAGCCCATTAGGAATGGTAGGAGTCTCAGTCCAGCCCATTAGGAATGGTAGGAGTCTCAGTCCATCCCATTAGGAATGGTAGGAGTCTCAGTCCATCCCATTAGGAATGGTAGGAGTCTCAGTCCATCCCATTAGGAATGGTAGGAGTCTCAGTCCATCCCATTAGGAATGGTAGGAGTCTCAGTCCATCCCATTAGGAATGGTAGGAGTCTCAGTCCATCCCATTAGGAATGGTAGGAGTCTCAGTCCATCCCATTAGGAATGGTAGGGGTCTCAGTCCATCCCATTAGGAATGGTAGGAGTCTCAGTCCATCCCATTAGGAATGGTAGGAGTCTCAGTCCATCCCATTAGGAATGGTAGGAGTCTCAGTCCATCCCATTAGGAATGGTAGGAGTCTCAGTCCATCCCATTAGGAATGGTAGGAGTCTCAGTCCATCCCATTAGGAATGGTAGGAGTCTCAGTCCATCCCATTAGGAATGGTAGGAGTCTCAGTCCATCCCATTAGGAATGGTAGGAGTCTCAGTCCATCCCATTAGGAATGGTAGGAGTCTCAGTCCAGCCCATTAGGAATGGTAGGAGTCTCAGTCCAGCCCATTAGGAATGGTAGGAGTCTCAGTCCATCCCATTAGGAATGGTAGGAGTCTCAGTCCATCCCATTAGGAATGGTAGGAGTCTCAGTCCATCCCATTAGGAATGGTAGGAGTCTCAGTCCAGCCCATTAGGAATGGTAGGAGTCTTAGTCCAGCCCATTAGGAATGGTAGGAGTCTCAGTCAATCCCATTAGGAATGGTAGGAGTCTCAGTCCATCCCATTAGGAATGGTAGGAGTCTCAGTGGCCGTTACAACATGGTACAGTTAGAGATATCATGTTGTCTAGGCAACTACAGAAGGTAACTACAGAAGACAACACAGCTGTTTTCATTTACACTTCCATTTATTAACCTCAGTTACACATTAAGTCACGAGGACTAAACTCAGCAAAAAAGAAACGTCCCCTTTTCAGGACCCTGTCTTTCAAAGACAATTTGTAAAAATCCAAATAACTTCACAGATCTTCATTGTAAAGGGTTTAAACACTGTTTCCCATGCTTGTTCAATGAACCATAAACAGTTCATGAACATGCACCTGTGGAACGGTCGTTAAGACACTAACAGCTTACAGACGGTAGGCAATTAAGGTCACAGTTATGAACAACTAGTACACTAAAGAGGCCTTTCTACTGACTCTGAAAAACACCAAAAGAAAGATGCCCAGTGTCCCTGCTCATCTGTTTAAATGTGCCTTAGGCATGCTGCAAGGAGGCATGAGGACTGCAGATGTGGCCAGGGCAATAAATTGCAATGTCCGTACTGTGAGATGCCTGAGACAGCGCTACAGGGAGACAGGACGGACAGCTGATCGTCCTCGCAGTGGCAGACCACGTGTAACAACACCTGCACAGGATCGGTACATCCGAACATCATACCTGCGGGACAGGTACAGGATGGCAACAACAACTGCCTGAGTTACACCAGGAACACACAATCCCTCCATCAGTACTCAGACTGTCCGCAAAAGGCTGAGAGAGGCTGGACTGAGGGCTTGTAGGCCTGTTGTAAGGCAGGTCCTCACCAGACATCATGGTCAACAACGTCGCTGGACCAGACAGGAGAGGCAAGAAGGTCTCTTCACTGACGAGTGTCGGTTTGGTCTCACCAGGGGTGATGGTCGGATTCACGTTTATCGTCAAAGGAATGAGCGTTACGACGAGGCCTGTACTCTGGAGCGGGATCGATTTGGAGGTGGAGGGTCCGTCATGGTCTGGGGTGTCACAGTATCGGACTGAGCTTGTTGTTGAGATTGCCCTCAATGACGCTGTGCGTAACAGGGAAGACATCCTCCTCCCTCATGTGGTACCCTTCCTGCAGGCTCATCCTGACATGACCCTCCAGCATGACAATGCCACCAGCCATACTGCTCATTCTGTGCGTGATTTCCTACAAGACACACACCATGGCCAGCGAAGAGCCCGGATCTCAATCCCATTTAGCACATCTGGGACCTGTTGGATCGGAGGGTGAGGGCTAGGGCCATTCCTCCCAGAAATGTCCGGGAACTTGCAGGTGCCTTGGTGGAAGAGTGGGGTAACATCTCACAGCAAGAACATCTGGTGTCCATGAGTCCATGAGGAGGAGATGCACTGCAGTACTTAATGCAGCTGGTGGCCACACCAGATACTGACTGTTACTTTTTACTTTGACCCCCCTTTGTTCAGGGACACATTATTCCATTTCTGTTAGTCACATGTCTGCGGAACTTGTTCAGTTTATGTCTCAGTTGAAGAATCTTATGTTCATACAAATATTTCCACGGTAAGTTTGCTGAAAATAAATGCAGTTGACAGTGAGAGAACGTTTCATTTTCTGCTGAGTTTATATAAAATCACACTGCAGGGAGAAAACACACGTAAAACATTTCTGTGGAACACACACACACACACACACACACACACACACACACACACACACACACACACACACACACACACACACACACACACACACACACACACACACACACACACACACACACACACACATCAGCCCCCTGATAACATGGTTCCCCATCATCTCTCCCTCGTCTCATCTCTCCTCTTTTCTCATCTCTCCCTTCTCCCTCCATCATCTCTCCTCCCATTCTTCCTCCATCATCTCTCCTCCCTCCATCTCCCTCCATCATCTCTCCTCCTCCCTTCTCCCTCCATCATCTCTCCTCCCCATCATCTCTCCTCCCTCTCCCTCCATCATCTCCCTCCCTTCTCCCTCCATCATCTCTCCTCCCTCTCTCCCTCCATCATCATCTCCTCCCTTCTCCCCTCATCATCATATCATCTCTAATGACTACCCTTTTCACACACAATCATCTATCATCACAGACACACAATCTCTACACAGACACACAATCTCTACACAGACACACAATCTCTACACAGACACACAATCTCTACACAGACACACAATCTCTACACAGACACACAATCTCTACACAGACACACAATCTCTACACAGACACACAATCTCTACACAGACACACAATCTCTACACAGACACACAATCTCTACACAGACACACAATCTCTACACAGACACACAATCTCTACACAGACACAGACACACAATCTCTACACAGACGCACACACACACACCCAGAGGTCACTTCTACACAGTGGTCACAGAGAAATAAAACTCGAGGCCTCTAATCTGTGACACTCTTCTCTTCTTCCATCCTCCTCTCTCTGTCTCTTGTGGTTGTGGTTGTATCTGTGGTCAGTGCTGAACAGTCATGTTGAGCAGTCTCTTGCTCAGTAAGGTGTTGTGTTGCTTCAGGTAGTCGATGAGATCAGCTTGTTTCTCCACTACCTCCTCCAGACTGGAGCCCTCTCTGGAGAGGAACAGGACAACAAGGACAGGACAACGTTAGAACAATGAAAAGGCAACATTAGGACACACAATTAACATAAGGGTCAGGGTTAGGTGTGTGTATATATACCAGAAGTCAGTCCAGGGTTAGGTGTGTATATATACCTGAACAGACCAGTCCAGGGTTAGGTGTGTATATATACCTGAAGTCAGTCCAGGGTTAGGTGTATATATATATATATATATACCTGAAGTCAGTCCAGGGTTAGGTGTGTATATATATATACCTGAAGTCAGTCCAGGGTTAGGTGTGTATATATATACCTGAAGTCAGTCCAGGGTTAGGTGTGTATATAGACCTGAAGCCAGTCCAGGGTTAGGTGTGTATATATACCTGAAGCCAGTCCAGGGTTAGGTGTGTATATATACCTGAAGTCAGTCCAGGGTTAGGTGTATATATATATATATACCTGAAGCCAGTCCAGGGTTAGGTCAGTGTATATGTATATATACCTGAAGCCAGTCCAGGGTTAGGTGTGTATATATACCTGAAGCCAGTCCAGGGTTAGGTGTGTATATATACCTGAAGCCAGTCCAGGGTTAGGTGTGTATATATACCTGAAGCCAGTCCAGGGTTAGGTGTGTATATATACCTGAAGCCAGTCCAGGGTTAGGTGTGTATATATACCTGAAGCCAGTCCAGGGTTAGGTGTGTATATATACCTGAAGTCAGTCCAGGGTTAGGTGTGTATATATACCTGAAGCCAGTCCAGGGTTAGGTGTGTATATATATATATAAGCCAGTCCAGGGTTATATACCTGAAGTCAGTCCAGGGTTAGGTGTGTATATATACCTGAAGCCAGTCCAGGGTTAGGTGTGTATATATACCTGAAGCCAGTCCAGGGTTAGGTGTGTATATATACCTGAAGCCAGTCCAGGGTTAGGTGTGTATATATACCTGAAGTCAGTCCAGGGTTAGGTGTGTATATATACCTGAAGCCAGTCCAGGGTTAGGTGTGTATATATACCTGAAGCCAGTCCAGGGTTAGGTGTGTATATATACCTGAAGTCAGTCCAGGGTTAGGTGTGTATATATACCTGAAGCCAGTCCAGGGTTAGGTGTGTATATATATATATATATATATATATATACCTGAAGTCAGTCCAGGGTTAGGTGTGTGTATATATATATATATATACCTGAAGTCAGTCCAGGGTTAGGTGTGTATATATATATATATATACCTGAAGTCAGTCCATGGTTAGGTGTGTATATATACCTGAAGCCAGTCCAGGGTTAGGTGTGTATATATATATATACCTGAAGCCAGTCCAGGGTTAGGTGTGTATATATACCTGAAGTCAGTCCAGGGTTAGGTGTGTATATATACCTGAAGTCAGTCCAGGGTTAGGTGTGTATATATACCTGAAGCCAGTCCAGGGTTAGGTGTGTATATATATCTGAAGTCAGTCCAGGGTTAGGTGTGTATATATACCTGAAGTCAGTCCAGGGTTAGGTGTGTATATATATCTGAAGTCAGTCCAGGGTTAGGTGTGTATATATACCTGAAGCCAGTCCAGGGTTAGGTGTGTATATATACCTGAAGCCAGTCCAGGGTTAGGTGTGTATATATATATACCTGAAGTCAGTCCAGGGTTAGGTGTGTATATATACCTGAAGCCAGTCCAGGGTTAGGTGTGTATATATATATATACCTGAAGTCAGTCCAGGGTTAGGTGTGTATATATACCTGAAGTCAGTCCAGGGTTAGGTGTGTATATATACCTGAAGTCAGTCCAGGGTTAGGTGTGTATATATACCTGAAGTCAGTCCAGGGTTAGGTGTGTATATATACCTGAAGCCAGTCCAGGGTTAGGTGTGTATATATACCTGAAGCCAGTCCAGGGTTAGGTGTGTATATATATATATACCTGAAGTCAGTCCAGGGTTAGGTGTGTATATATACCTGAAGCCAGTCCAGGGTTAGGTGTGTATATATATCTGAAGTCAGTCCAGGGTTAGGTGTGTATATATATATATACCTGAAGTCAGTCCAGGGTTAGGTGTGTATATATACCTGAAGTCAGTCCAGGGTTAGGTGTGTATATATATATATACCTGAAGTCAGTCCAGGGTTAGGTGTGTATATATATACCTGAAGTCAGTCCAGGGTTAGGTGTATATATATATATATATATATACCTGAAGTCAGTCCAGGGTTATGTGTGTATATATACCTGAAGCCAGTCTAGGGTTAGGTGTGTATATATATATATACCTGAAGCCAGTCCAGGGTTAGGTGTATATATATATACCTGAAGTCAGTCCAGGGTTATGTGTGTATATATACCTGAAGCCAGTCCAGGGTTAGGTGTGTATATATATATATACCTGAAGTCAGTCCAGGGTTAGGTGTGTATATATACCTGAAGTCAGTCCAGGGTTAGGTGTGTATATATACCTGAAGTCAGTCCAGGGTTAGGTGTGTATATATACCTGAAGCCAGTCCAGGGTTAGGTGTGTATATATATATACCTGAAGCCAGTCCAGGGTTAGGTGTGTATATATATATATACCTGAAGCCAGTCCAGGGTTAGGTGTGTATATATACCTGAAGCCAGTCCAGGGTTAGGTGTGTATATATACCTGAAGCCAGTCCAGGGTTAGGTGTGTATATATATATACCTGAAGTCAGTCCAGGGTTAGGTGTGTATATATATATACCTGAAGTCAGTCCAGGGTTAGGTGTGTATATATACCTGAAGTCAGTCCAGGGTTAGGTGTGTATATATACCTGAAGCCAGTCCAGGGTTAGGTGTGTATATATACCTGAAGCCAGTCCAGGGTTAGGTGTGTATATATACCTGAAGTCAGTCCAGGGTTAGGTGTGTATATATATATATACCTGAAGCCAGTCCAGGGTTAGGTGTGTATATATATATATACCTGAAGCCAGTCCAGGGTTAGGTGTGTATATATACCTGAAGCCAGTCCAGGGTTAGGTGTGTATATATACCTGAAGCCAGTCCAGGGTTAGGTGTGTATATATACCTGAAGCCAGTCCAGGGTTAGGTGTGTATATATACCTGAAGCCAGTCCAGGGTTAGGTGTGTATATATACCTGAAGCCAGTCCAGGGTTAGGTGTGTATATATACCTGAAGCCAGTCCAGGGTTAGGTGTGTATATATACCTGAAGCCAGTCCAGGGTTAGGTGTGTATATATACCTGAAGCCAGTCCAGGGTTAGGTGTGTATATATACCTGAAGCCAGTCCAGGGTTAGGTGTGTATATATACCTGAAGTCAGTCCAGGGTTAGGTGTGTATATATACCTGAAGCCAGTCCAGGGTTAGGTGTGTATATATACCTGAAGCCAGTCCAGGGTTAGGTGTGTATATATACCTGAAGTCAGTCCAGGGTTAGGTGTGTATATATACCTGAAGCCAGTCCAGGGTTAGGTGTGTATATATATATATATATACCTGAAGTCAGTCCAGGGTTAGGTGTGTGTATATATATATATATATACCTGAAGTCAGTCCAGGGTTAGGTGTGTATATATATATATATATACCTGAAGTCAGTCCATGGTTAGGTGTGTATATATACCTGAAGCCAGTCCAGGGTTAGGTGTGTATATATATATATACCTGAAGCCAGTCCAGGGTTAGGTGTGTATATATACCTGAAGTCAGTCCAGGGTTAGGTGTGTATATATACCTGAAGCCAGTCCAGGGTTAGGTGTGTATATATATCTGAAGTCAGTCCAGGGTTAGGTGTGTATATATACCTGAAGTCAGTCCAGGGTTAGGTGTGTATATATATCTGAAGTCAGTCCAGGGTTAGGTGTGTATATATACCTGAAGCCAGTCCAGGGTTAGGTGTGTATATATACCTGAAGCCAGTCCAGGGTTAGGTGTGTATATATATATATACCTGAAGTCAGTCCAGGGTTAGGTGTGTATATATACCTGAAGCCAGTCCAGGGTTAGGTGTGTATATATATATATATATACCTGAAGTCAGTCCAGGGTTAGGTGTGTATATATACCTGAAGTCAGTCCAGGGTTAGGTGTGTATATATACCTGAAGTCAGTCCAGGGTTAGGTGTGTATATATACCTGAAGTCAGTCCAGGGTTAGGTGTGTATATATACCTGAAGCCAGTCCAGGGTTAGGTGTGTATATATACCTGAAGCCAGTCCAGGGTTAGGTGTGTATATATATATATACCTGAAGTCAGTCCAGGGTTAGGTGTGTATATATACCTGAAGCCAGTCCAGGGTTAGGTGTGTATATATACCTGAAGTCAGTCCAGGGTTAGGTGTGTATATATATATATACCTGAAGTCAGTCCAGGGTTAGGTGTGTATATATACCTGAAGTCAGTCCAGGGTTAGGTGTGTATATATATATATACCTGAAGTCAGTCCAGGGTTAGGTGTGTATATATACCTGAAGCCAGTCCAGGGTTAGGTGTGTATATATATACCTGAAGTCAGTCCAGGGTTAGGTGTATATATATATATATATATATATATATACCTGAAGTCAGTCCAGGGTTATGTGTGTATATATACCTGAAGCCAGTCTAGGGTTAGGTGTGTATATATATATATACCTGAAGCCAGTCCAGGGTTAGGTGTATATATATATATATACCTGAAGTCAGTCCAGGGTTATGTGTGTATATATACCTGAAGCCAGTCCAGGGTTAGGTGTGTATATATATATATATATATACCTGAAGTCAGTCCAGGGTTAGGTGTGTATATATACCTGAAGTCAGTCCAGGGTTAGGTGTGTATATATACCTGAAGTCAGTCCAGGGTTAGGTGTGTATATATACCTGAAGTCAGTCCAGGGTTAGGTGTGTATATATACCTGAAGCCAGTCCAGGGTTAGGTGTGTATATATACCTGAAGTCAGTCCAGGGTTAGGTGTGTATATATACCTGAAGCCAGTCCAGGGTTAGGTGTGTATATATACCTGAAGTCAGTCCAGGGTTAGGTGTGTATATATACCTGAAGTCAGTCCAGGGTTAGGTGTGTATATATACCTGAAGCCAGTCCAGGGTTAGGTGTGTATATATACCTGAAGCCAGTCCAGGGTTAGGTGTGTATATATATATATACCTGAAGTCAGTCCAGGGTTAGGTGTGTATATATACCTGAAGCCAGTCCAGGGTTAGGTGTGTATATATATATATACCTGAAGTCAGTCCAGGGTTAGGTGTGTATATATACCTGAAGCCAGTCCAGGGTTAGGTGTGTATATATATATATATACCTGAAGCCAGTCCAGGGTTAGGTGTGTATATATATATATACCTGAAGTCAGTCCAGGGTTAGGTGTGTATATATACCTGAAGCCAGTCCAGGGTTAGGTGTGTATATATATATATATATATATATATATATATACCTGAAGTCAGTCCAGGGTTAGGTGTGTATATATACCTGAAGTCAGTCCAGGGTTAGGTGTGTATATATACCTGAAGCCAGTCCAGGGTTAGGTGTGTATATATACCTGAAGCCAGTCCAGGGTTAGGTGTGTATATATACCTGAAGCCAGTCCAGGGTTAGGTGTGTATATATACCTGAAGCCAGTCCAGGGTTAGGTGTGTATATATACCTGAAGCCAGTCCAGGGTTAGGTGTGTATATATATATATACCTGAAGCCAGTCCAGGGTTAGGTGTGTATATATACCTGAAGTCAGTCCAGGGTTAGGTGTGTATATATACCTGAAGTCAGTCCAGGGTTAGGTGTGTATATATACCTGAAGTCAGTCCAGGGTTAGGTGTGTATATATACCTGAAGCCAGTCCAGGGTTAGGTGTATATATATATATACCTGAAGTCAGTCAGGGTTAGGTGTGTATATATATATACCTGAAGTCAGTCCAGGGTTAGGTGTGTATATATATATACCTGAAGCCAGTCCAGGGTTAGGTGTGTATATATACCTGAAGCCAGTCCAGGGTTAGGTGTGTATATATATATATACCTGAAGTCAGTCCAGGGTTAGGTGTGTATATATACCTGAAGCCAGTCCAGGGTTAGGTGTGTATATATACCTGAAGTCAGTCCAGGGTTAGGTGTGTATATATATATATATATACCTGAAGTCAGTCCAGGGTTAGGTGTGTATATATACCTGAAGCCAGTCCAGGGTTAGGTGTGTATATATACACCTGAAGTCAGTCCAGGGTTAGGTGTATATATATATATATACCTGAAGTCAGTCCAGGGTTATGTGTGTATATATACCTGAAGCCAGTCCAGGGTTAGGTGTGTATATATATATATACCTGAAGCCAGTCCAGGGTTAGGTGTGTATATATATATATATATATACCTGAAGTCAGTCCAGGGTTATGTGTGTATATATACCTGAAGCCAGTCCAGGGTTAGGTGTGTATATATATATACCTGAAGCCAGTCCAGGGTTAGGTGTGTATATATATATATACCTGAAGTCAGTCCAGGGTTAGGTGTGTATATATACCTGAAGTCAGTCCAGGGTTAGGTGTGTATATATACCTGAAGTCAGTCCAGGGTTAGGTGTGTATATATACCTGAAGCCAGTCCAGGGTTAGGTGTGTATATATACCTGAAGCCAGTCCAGGGTTAGGTGTGTATATATATATATATACCTGAAGTCAGTCCAGGGTTAGGTGTGTATATATATATATACCTGAAGTCAGTCCAGGGTTAGGTGTGTATATATACCTGAAGTCAGTCCAGGGTTAGGTGTGTATATATACCTGAAGTCAGTCCAGGGTTAGGTGTGTATATATACCTGAAGCCAGTCCAGGGTTAGGTGTGTATATATACCTGAAGCCAGTCCAGGGTTAGGTGTGTATATATACCTGAAGTCAGTCCAGGGTTATGTGTGTATATATACCTGAAGCCAGTCCAGGGTTAGGTGTGTATATATATATATACCTGAAGCCAGTCCAGGGTTAGGTGTATATATATATATATACCTGAAGTCAGTCCAGGGTTATGTGTGTATATATACCTGAAGCCAGTCCAGGGTTAGGTGTGTATATATATATATACTGAAGTCAGTCCAGGGTTAGGTGTGTATATATACCTGAAGTCAGTCCAGGGTTAGGTGTGTATATATACCTGAAGCCAGTCCAGGGTTAGGTGTGTATATATACCTGAAGCCAGTCCAGGGTTAGGTGTGTATATATACCTGAAGTCAGTCCAGGGTTAGGTGTGTATATATACCTGAAGCCAGTCCAGGGTTAGGTGTGTATATATACCTGAAGTCAGTCCAGGGTTAGGTGTGTATATATACCTGAAGTCAGTCCAGGGTTAGGTGTGTATATATACCTGAAGCCAGTCCAGGGTTAGGTGTGTATATATATATATACCTGAAGTCAGTCCAGGGTTAGGTGTGTATATATACCTGAAGCCAGTCCAGGGTTAGGTGTGTATATATACCTGAAGCCAGTCCAGGGTTAGGTGTGTATATATACCTGAAGCCAGTCCAGGGTTAGGTGTGTATATATACCTGAAGCCAGTCCAGGGTTAGGTGTGTATATATACCTGAAGCCAGTCCAGGGTTAGGTGTGTATATATACCTGAAGCCAGTCCAGGGTTAGGTGTGTATATATACCTGAAGTCAGTCCAGGGTTAGGTGTGTATATATACCTGAAGCCAGTCCAGGGTTAGGTGTGTATATATACCTGAAGCCAGTCCAGGGTTAGGTGTGTATATATACCTGAAGTCAGTCCAGGGTTAGGTGTGTATATATACCTGAAGCCAGTCCAGGGTTAGGTGTGTATATATATATATATATATACCTGAAGTCAGTCCAGGGTTAGGTGTGTGTATATATATATATATATACCTGAAGTCAGTCCAGGGTTAGGTGTGTATATATATATATATATACCTGAAGTCAGTCAGGTTAGGTGTGTATATATACCTGAAGCCAGTCCAGGGTTAGGTGTGTATATATATATATACCTGAAGCCAGTCCAGGGTTAGGTGTGTATATATACCTGAAGTCAGTCCAGGGTTAGGTGTGTATATATACCTGAAGCCAGTCCAGGGTTAGGTGTGTATATATATATACCTGAAGTCAGTCCAGGGTTAGGTGTGTATATATACCTGAAGCCAGTCCAGGGTTAGGTGTGTATATATACCTGAAGCCAGTCCAGGGTTAGGTGTGTATATATACCTGAAGTCAGTCCAGGGTTAGGTGTGTATATATACCTGAAGTCAGTCCAGGGTTAGGTGTGTATATATACCTGAAGCCAGTCCAGGGTTAGGTGTGTATATATACCTGAAGCCAGTCCAGGGTTAGGTGTCTATATATATATATACCTGAAGTCAGTCCAGGGTTAGGTGTGTATATATACCTGAAGCCAGTCCAGGGTTAGGTGTGTATATATATATATACCTGAAGTCAGTCCAGGGTTAGGTGTGTATATATACCTGAAGCCAGTCCAGGGTTAGGTGTGTATATATATATATATACCTGAAGCCAGTCCAGGGTTAGGTGTGTATATATATATATACCTGAAGTCAGTCCAGGGTTAGGTGTGTATATATACCTGAAGCCAGTCCAGGGTTAGGTGTGTATGTATATATACCTGAAGCCAGTCCAGGGTTAGGTGTGTATATATATATATACCCTGAAGTCAGTCCAGGGTTAGGTGTGTATATATACCTGAAGCCAGTCCAGGGTTAGGGTGTATATATACCTGAAGCCAGTCCAGGGTTAGGTGTGTATATATACCTGAAGCCAGTCCAGGGTTAGGTGTGTATATATACCTGAAGCCAGTCCAGGGTTAGGTGTGTATATATACCTGAAGCCAGTCCAGGGTTAGGTGTGTATATATACCTGAAGCCAGTCCAGGGTTAGGTGTGTATATATACCTGAAGCCAGTCCAGGGTTAGGTGTGTATATATATATATACCTGAAGCCAGTCCAGGGTTAGGTGTGTATATATACCTGAAGTCAGTCCAGGGTTAGGTGTGTATATATACCTGAAGTCAGTCCAGGGTTAGGTGTGTATATATACCTGAAGTCAGTCCAGGGTTAGGTGTGTATATATACCTGAAGCCAGTCCAGGGTTAGGTGTGTATATATATATACCTGAAGTCAGTCCAGGGTTAGGTGTGTATATATACCTGAAGCCAGTCCAGGGTTAGGTGTGTATATATACCTGAAGCCAGTCCAGGGTTAGGTGTGTATATACCTGAAGCCAGTCCAGGGTTAGGTGTGTATATATATATATACCTGAAGTCAGTCCAGGGTTAGGTGTGTATATATACCTGAAGCCAGTCCAGGGTTAGGTGTGTATATATACCTGAAGTCAGTCCAGGGTTAGGTGTGTATATATATATATATATACCTGAAGTCAGTCCAGGGTTAGGTGTGTATATATACCTGAAGCCAGTCCAGGGTTAGGTGTGTATATATATATATACACCTGAAGCCAGTCCAGGGTTAGGTGTGTATATATATATATATATATACCTGAAGTCAGTCCAGGGTTATGTGTGTATATATACCTGAAGCCAGTCCAGGGTTAGGTGTGTATATATATATATACCTGAAGCCAGTCCAGGGTTAGGTGTGTATATATATATATACCTGAAGTCAGTCCAGGGTTAGGTGTGTATATATACCTGAAGTCAGTCCAGGGTTAGGTGTGTATATATACCTGAAGTCAGTCCAGGGTTAGGTGTGTATATATACCTGAAGCCAGTCCAGGGTTAGGTGTGTATATATACCTGAAGCCAGTCCAGGGTTAGGTGTGTATATATATATATATACCTGAAGTCAGTCCAGGGTTAGGTGTGTATATATATATATACCTGAAGTCAGTCCAGGGTTAGGTGTGTATATATACCTGAAGTCAGTCCAGGGTTAGGTGTGTATATATACCTGAAGTCAGTCCAGGGTTAGGTGTGTATATATACCTGAAGCCAGTCCAGGGTTAGGTGTGTATATATACCTGAAGCAAGTCCAGGGTTAGGTGTGTATATATACCTGAAGTCAGTCCAGGGTTATGTGTGTATATATACCTGAAGCCAGTCCAGGGTTAGGTGTGTATATATATATATACCTGAAGCCAGTCCAGGGTTAGGTGTATATATATATATATACCTGAAGTCAGTCCAGGGTTATGTGTGTATATATACCTGAAGCCAGTCCAGGGTTAGGTGTGTATATATATATATACCTGAAGTCAGTCCAGGGTTAGGTGTGTATATATACCTGAAGTCAGTCCAGGGTTAGGTGTGTATATATACCTGAAGCCAGTCCAGGGTTAGGTGTGTATATATACCTGAAGCCAGTCCAGGGTTAGGTGTGTATATATACCTGAAGTCAGTCCAGGGTTAGGTGTGTATATATACCTGAAGCCAGTCCAGGGTTAGGTGTGTATATATACCTGAAGTCAGTCCAGGGTTAGGTGTGTATATATACCTGAAGTCAGTCCAGGGTTAGGTGTGTATATATACCTGAAGCCAGTCCAGGGTTAGGTGTGTATATATATATATACCTGAAGTCAGTCCAGGGTTAGGTGTGTATATATATACCTGAAGCCAGTCCAGGGTTAGGTGTGTATATATATATATACCTGAAGCCAGTCCAGGGTTAGGTGTGTATATATACCTGAAGTCAGTCCAGGGTTAGGTGTGTATATATACCTGAAGTCAGTCCAGGGTTAGGTGTGTATATATATATATATATATATATATATATATATATACCTGAAGTCAGTCCAGGGTTAGGTGTGTATATATACCTGAAGCCAGTCCAGGGTTAGGTGTGTATATATATATATATATATATATATATATACCTGAAGTCAGTCCAGGGTTAGGTGTGTATATATACCTGAAGTCAGTCCAGGGTTAGGTGTGTATATATACCTGAAGCCAGTCCAGGGTTAGGTGTGTATATATATATACCTGAAGTCAGTCCAGGGTTAGGTGTGTATATACCTGAAGTCAGTCCAGGGTTAGGTGTGTATATATACACCTGAAGCCAGTCCAGGGTTAGGTGTGTATATATACCTGAAGCCAGTCCAGGGTTAGGTGTGTATATATACCTGAAGCCAGTCCAGGGTTAGGTGTGTATATATACCTGAAGCCAGTCCAGGGTTAGGTGTGTATATATACCTGAAGCCAGTCCAGGGTTAGGTGTGTATATATACCTGAAGCCAGTCCAGGGTTAGGTGTGTATATATACCTGAAGTCAGTCCAGGGTTAGGTGTATATATATATATATACCTGAAGTCAGTCCAGGGTTATGTGTGTATATATACCTGAAGCCAGTCCAGGGTTAGGTGTGTATATATATATATACCTGAAGCCAGTCCAGGGTTAGGTGTATATATATATATATACCTGAAGTCAGTCCAGGGTTATGTGTGTATATATACCTGAAGCCAGTCCAGGGTTAGGTGTGTATATATATATATACCTGAAGCCAGTCCAGGGTTAGGTGTGTATATATATATATATACCTGAAGTCAGTCCAGGGTTAGGTGTGTATATATACCTGAAGTCAGTCCAGGGTTAGGTGTGTATATATACCAGAAGTCAGTCCAGGGTTAGGTGTGTATATATACCTGAAGCCAGTCCAGGGTTAGGTGTGTATATATACCTGAAGCCAGTCCAGGGTTAGGTGTGTATATATACCTGAAGTCAGTCCAGGGTTAGGTGTGTATATATACCTGAAGCCAGTCCAGGGTTAGGTGTGTATATATACCTGAAGTCAGTCCAGGGTTAGGTGTGTATATATACCTGAAGTCAGTCCAGGGTTAGGTGTGTATATATACCTGAAGCCAGTCCAGGGTTAGGTGTGTATATATACCTGAAGTCAGTCCAGGGTTAGGTGTGTATATATACCTGAAGCCAGTCCAGGGTTAGGTGTGTATATATATATATATACCTGAAGCCAGTCCAGGGTTAGGTGTGTATATATATATATACCTGAAGCCAGTCCAGGGTTAGGTGTGTATATATATATATATATACCTGAAGTCAGTCCAGGGTTAGGTGTGTATATATACCTGAAGTCAGTCCAGGGTTAGGTGTGTATATATATATATACCTGAAGCCAGTCCAGGGTTAGGTGTGTATATATACCTGAAGTCAGTCCAGGGTTAGGTGTGTATATATACCTGAAGCCAGTCCAGGGTTAGGTGTGTGTATATATACCTGAAGTCAGTCCAGGGTTAGGTGTGTATATATACCTGAAGCCAGTCCAGGGTTAGGTGTGTATATATACCTGAAGTCAGTCCAGGGTTAGGTGTGTATATATACCTGAAGTCAGTCCAGGGTTAGGTGTGTATATATATACCTGAAGTCAGTCCAGGGTTAGGTGTGTATATATACCTGAAGCCAGTCCAGGGTTAGGTGTGTATATATATATATATATATATACTGAAGTCAGTCCAGGGTTAGGTGTGTATATATACCTGAAGCCAGTCCAGGGTTAGGTGTGTATATATACCTGAAGTCAGTCCAGGGTTAGGTGTGTATATATACCTGAAGTCAGTCCAGGGTTAGGTGTGTGTATATATACCTGAAGTCAGTCCAGGGTTAGGTGTGTATATATACCTGAAGCCAGTCCAGGGTTAGGTGTGTATATATACCTGAAGCCAGTCCAGGGTTAGGTGTGTATATATACCTGAAGCCAGTCCAGGGTTAGGTGTGTATATATACCTGAAGCCAGTCCAGGGTTAGGTGTGTATATATACCTGAAGCCAGTCCAGGGTTAGGTGTGTATATATACCTGAAGCCAGTCCAGGGTTAGGTGTGTATATATACCTGAAGCCAGTCCAGGGTTAGGTGTGTATATATACCTGAAGTCAGTCCAGGGTTAGGTGTGTATATATACCTGAAGTCAGTCCAGGGTTAGGTGTGTATATATACCTGAAGCCAGTCCAGGGTTAGGTGTGTATATATACCTGAAGCCAGTCCAGGGTTAGGTGTGTATATATACCTGAAGCCAGTCCAGGGTTAGGTGTGTATATATACCTGAAGTCAGTCCAGGGTTAGGTGTGTATATATACCTGAAGTCAGTCCAGGGTTAGGTGTGTATATATACCTGAAGCCAGTCCAGGGTTAGGTGTGTATATATACCTGAAGTCAGTCCAGGGTTAGGTGTGTATATATACCTGAAGCCAGTCCAGGGTTAGGTGTGTATATATATATATACCTGAAGTCAGTCCAGGGTTAGGTGTGTATATATACCTGAAGCCAGTCCAGGGTTAGGTGTGTATATATACCTGAAGTCAGTCCAGGGTTAGGTGTGTATATATACCTGAAGTCAGTCCAGGGTTAGGTGTGTATATATACCTGAAGCCAGTCCAGGGTTAGGTGTGTATATATACCTGAAGCCAGTCCAGGGTTAGGTGTGTATATATATATATACCTGAAGCCAGTCCAGGGTTAGGTGTGTATATATACCTGAAGCCAGTCCAGGGTTAGGTGTGTATATATATACCTGAAGTCAGTCCAGGGTTAGGTGTGTATATATATATATATACCTGAAGCCAGTCCAGGGTTAGGTGTGTATATATACCTGAAGTCAGTCCAGGGTTAGGTGTGTATATATACCTGAAGCCAGTCCAGGGTTAGGTGTGTATATATACCTGAAGTCAGTCCAGGGTTAGGTGTGTATATATACCTGAAGCCAGTCCAGGGTTAGGTGTGTATATATATATATACCTGAAGTCAGTCCAGGGTTAGGTGTGTATATATACCTGAAGTCAGTCCAGGGTTAGGTGTGTATATATACCTGAAGCCAGTCCAGGGTTAGGTGTGTATATATACCTGAAGTCAGTCCAGGGTTAGGTGTGTATATATACCTGAAGCCAGTCCAGGGTTAGGTGTGTATATATATATATACCTGAAGTCAGTCCAGGGTTAGGTGTGTATATATACCTGAAGTCAGTCCAGGGTTAGGTGTGTATATATACCTGAAGCCAGTCCAGGGTTAGGTGTGTATATATACCTGAAGTCAGTCCAGGGTTAGGTGTGTATATATACCTGAAGCCAGTCCAGGGTTAGGTGTGTATATATACCTGAAGTCAGTCCAGGGTTAGGTGTGTATATATACCTGAAGCCAGTCCAGGGTTAGGTGTGTATATATACCTGAAGCCAGTCCAGGGTTAGGTGTGTATATATATATATATACCTGAAGCCAGTCCAGGGTTAGGTGTGTATATATACCTGAAGCCAGTCCAGGGTTAGGTGTGTATATATATATACCTGAAGCCAGTCCAGGGTTAGGTGTGTATATATATATATACCTGAAGTCAGTCCAGGGTTAGGTGTGTATATACCTGAAGCCAGTCCAGGGTTAGGTGTGTATATATACCTGAAGCCAGTCCAGGGTTAGGTGTGTATATATATATATATACTGAAGCCAGTCCAGGGTTAGGTGTGTATATATACCTGAAGCCAGTCCAGGGTTAGGTGTGTATATATACCTGAAGTCAGTCCAGGGTTAGGTGTGTATATATACCTGAAGCCAGTCCAGGGTTAGGTGTGTATATATACCTGAAGCCAGTCCAGGGTTAGGTGTGTATATATACCTGAAGCCAGTCCAGGGTTAGGTGTGTATATATATATATAGGGTTAGGTGAAGTCAGTCCAGGGTTAGGTGTGTATATATACCTGAAGCCAGTCCAGGGTTAGGTGTGTATATATACCTGAAGTCAGTCCAGGGTTAGGTGTGTATATATACCTGAAGTCAGTCCAGGGTTAGGTGTGTATATATACCTGAAGCCAGTCCAGGGTTAGGTGTGTATATATACCTGAAGCCAGTCCAGGGTTAGGTGTGTATATATACCTGAAGCCAGTCCAGGGTTAGGTGTGTATATATACCTGAAGTCAGTCCAGGGTTAGGTGTGTATATATACCTGAAGTCAGTCCAGGGTTAGGTGTGTATATATACCTGAAGCCAGTCCAGGGTTAGGTGTGTATATATACCTGAAGCCAGTCCAGGGTTAGGTGTGTATATATACCTGAAGCCAGTCCAGGGTTAGGTGTGTATATATATATACCTGAAGTCAGTCCAGGGTTAGGTGTGTATATATACCTGAAGCCAGTCCAGGGTTAGGTGTGTATATATACCTGAAGTCAGTCCAGGGTTAGGTGTGTATATATACCTGAAGTCAGTCCAGGGTTAGGTGTGTATATATACCTGAAGCCAGTCCAGGGTTAGGTGTGTATATATACCTGAAGCCAGTCCAGGGTTAGGTGTGTATATATATATATACCTGAAGCCAGTCCAGGGTTAGGTGTGTATATATACCTGAAGCCAGTCCAGGGTTAGGTGTGTATATATATATACCTGAAGTCAGTCCAGGGTTAGGTGTGTATATATATATACCTGAAGTCAGTCCAGGGTTAGGTGTGTATATATACCTGAAGTCAGTCCAGGTTAGTGTATATATACCTGAAGCCAGTCCAGGGTTAGGTGTGTATATATACCTGAAGTCAGTCCAGGGTTAGGTGTGTATATATACCTGAAGCCAGTCCAGGGTTAGGTGTGTATATATATATATACCTGAAGTCAGTCCAGGGTTAGGTGTGTATATATACCTGAAGTCAGTCCAGGGTTAGGTGTGTATATATACCTGAAGCCAGTCCAGGGTTAGGTGTGTATATATACCTGAAGTCAGTCCAGGGTTAGGTGTGTATATATACCTGAAGCCAGTCCAGGGTTAGGTGTGTATATATATATACCTGAAGTCAGTCCAGGGTTAGGTGTGTATATATACCTGAAGTCAGTCCAGGGTTAGGTGTGTATATATACCTGAAGCCAGTCCAGGGTTAGGTGTGTATATATACCTGAAGTCAGTCCAGGGTTAGGTGTGTATATATACCTGAAGCCAGTCCAGGGTTAGGTGTGTATATATACCTGAAGTCAGTCCAGGGTTAGGTGTGTATATATACCTGAAGCCAGTCCAGGGTTAGGTGTGTATATATACCTGAAGCCAGTCCAGGGTTAGGTGTGTATATATATATATATACCTGAAGTCAGTCCAGGGTTAGGTGTGTATATATACCTGAAGCCAGTCCAGGGTTAGGTGTGTATATATATATATACCTGAAGCCAGTCCAGGGTTAGGTGTGTATATATATATACCTGAAGTCAGTCCAGGGTTAGGTGTGTATATATACCTGAAGCCAGTCCAGGGTTAGGTGTGTATATATACCTGAAGCCAGTCCAGGGTTAGGTGTGTATATATATATATATACCTGAAGCCAGTCCAGGGTTAGGTGTGTATATATACCTGAAGTCAGTCCAGGGTTAGGTGTGTATATATACCTGAAGTCAGTCCAGGGTTAGGTGTGTATATATACCTGAAGCCAGTCCAGGGTTAGGTGTGTATATATACCTGAAGCCAGTCCAGGGTTAGGTGTGTATATATACCTGAAGCCAGTCCAGGGTTAGGTGTGTATATATATATATACTGAAGTCAGTCCAGGGTTAGGTGTGTATATATACCTGAAGCCAGTCCAGGGTTAGGTGTGTATATATACCTGAAGTCAGTCCAGGGTTAGGTGTGTATATATACCTGAAGTCAGTCCAGGGTTAGGTGTGTATATATACCTGAAGCCAGTCCAGGGTTAGGTGTGTATATATACCTGAAGCCAGTCCAGGGTTAGGTGTGTATATATATATATACCTGAAGCCAGTCCAGGGTTAGGTGTGTATATATACCTGAAGCCAGTCCAGGGTTAGGTGTGTATATATATATATACCTGAAGTCAGTCCAGGGTTAGGTGTGTATATATATATATATACCTGAAGTCAGTCCAGGGTTAGGTGTGTATATATACCTGAAGTCAGTCCAGGGTTAGGTGTGTATATATACCTGAAGCCAGTCCAGGGTTAGGTGTGTATATATACCTGAAGTCAGTCCAGGGTTAGGTGTGTATATATACCTGAAGCCAGTCCAGGGTTAGGTGTGTATATATATATATACCTGAAGTCAGTCCAGGGTTAGGTGTGTATATATACCTGAAGTCAGTCCAGGGTTAGGTGTGTATATATACCTGAAGCCAGTCCAGGGTTAGGTGTGTATATATACCTGAAGTCAGTCCAGGGTTAGGTGTGTATATATACCTGAAGCCAGTCCAGGGTTAGGTGTGTATATATACCTGAAGTCAGTCCAGGGTTAGGTGTGTATATATACCTGAAGTCAGTCCAGGGTTAGGTGTGTATATATACCTGAAGCCAGTCCAGGGTTAGGTGTGTATATATACCTGAAGTCAGTCCAGGGTTAGGTGTGTATATATACCTGAAGCCAGTCCAGGGTTAGGTGTGTATATATACCTGAAGTCAGTCCAGGGTTAGGTGTGTATATATACCTGAAGCCAGTCCAGGGTTAGGTGTGTATATATACCTGAAGCCAGTCCAGGGTTAGGTGTGTATATATATATATATACCTGAAGTCAGTCCAGGGTTAGGTGTGTATATATACCTGAAGCCAGTCCAGGGTTAGGTGTGTATATATATATATACCTGAAGCCAGTCCAGGGTTAGGTGTGTATATATATATATACCTGAAGTCAGTCCAGGGTTAGGTGTGTATATATACCTGAAGCCAGTCCAGGGTTAGGTGTGTATATATACCTGAAGCCAGTCCAGGGTTAGGTGTGTATATATATATATATACCTGAAGCCAGTCCAGGGTTAGGTGTGTATATATACCTGAAGCCAGTCCAGGGTTAGGTGTGTATATATACCTGAAGTCAGTCCAGGGTTAGGTGTGTATATATATATATATATACCTGAAGCCAGTCCAGGGTTAGGTGTGTATATATACCTGAAGCCAGTCCAGGGTTAGGTGTGTATATATACCTGAAGCCAGTCCAGGGTTAGGTGTGTATATATATACCTGAAGTCAGTCCAGGGTTAGGTGTGTATATATACCTGAAGTCAGTCCAGGGTTAGGTGTGTATATATATATATATATATACCTGAAGCCAGTCCAGGGTTAGGTGTGTATATATACCTGAAGCCAGTCCAGGGTTAGGTGTGTATATATATATATATACCTGAAGTCAGTCCAGGGTTAGGTGTGTATATATACCTGAAGCCAGTCCAGGGTTAGGTGTGTATATATACCTGAAGCCAGTCCAGGGTTAGGTGTGTATATATACCTGAAGTCAGTCCAGGGTTAGGTGTGTATATATACCTGAAGTCAGTCCAGGGTTAGGTGTGTATATATACCTGAAGTCAGTCCAGGGTTAGGTGTGTATATATACCTGAAGCCAGTCCAGGGTTAGGTGTGTATATATACCTGAAGCCAGTCCAGGGTTAGGTGTGTATATATACCTGAAGTCAGTCCAGGGTTAGGTGTGTATATATACCTGAAGCCAGTCCAGGGTTAGGTGTGTATATATACCTGAAGTCAGTCCAGGGTTAGGTGTGTATATATACCTGAAGTCAGTCCAGGGTTAGGTGTGTATATATACCTGAAGCCAGTCCAGGGTTAGGTGTGTATATATATATATATACCTGAAGTCAGTCCAGGGTTAGGTGTGTATATATACCTGAAGCCAGTCCAGGGTTAGGTGTGTATATATACCTGAAGCCAGTCCAGGGTTAGGTGTGTATATATACCTGAAGTCAGTCCAGGGTTAGGTGTGTATATATACCTGAAGTCAGTCCAGGGTTAGGTGTGTATATATATATATATATGTATATATATATATATATACCTGAAGTCAGTCCAGGGTTAGGTGTGTATATATACCTGAAGCCAGTCAGGGTTAGGTGTGTATATATATATATATATCCATATATATATATATATATATATATATATATACCTGAAGTCAGTCCAGGGTTAGGTGTGTATATATACCTGAAGTCAGTCCAGGGTTAGGTGTGTATATATACCTGAAGCCAGTCCAGGGTTAGGTGTGTATATATATATACCTGAAGTCAGTCCAGGGTTAGGTGTGTATATATATATACCTGAAGTCAGTCCAGGGTTAGGTGTGTATATATACCTGAAGCCAGTCCAGGGTTAGGTGTGTATATATACCTGAAGCCAGTCCAGGGTTAGGTGTGTATATATACCTGAAGCCAGTCCAGGGTTAGGTGTGTATATATACCTGAAGTCAGTCCAGGGTTAGGTGTGTATATATATATATACCTGAAGTCAGTCCAGGGTTATGTGTGTATATATACCTGAAGCCAGTCCAGGGTTAGGTGTGTATATATACCTGAAGTCAGTCCAGGGTTAGGTGTGTATATATATATATACCTGAAGTCAGTCAGGGTTATGTGTGTATATATACCTGAAGCCAGTCCAGGGTTAGGTGTGTATATATATATATACCTGAAGCCAGTCCAGGGTTAGGTGTATATATATATATATACCTGAAGTCAGTCAGGGTTATGTGTGTATATATACCTGAAGCCAGTCAGGGTTAGGTGTGTATATATATATACCTGAAGCCAGTCCAGGGTTAGGTGTGTATATATATATATATACCTGAAGTCAGTCCAGGGTTAGGTGTGTATATATACCTGAAGTCAGTCCAGGGTTAGGTGTGTATATATACCTGAAGTCAGTCCAGGGTTAGGTGTGTATATATACCTGAAGCCAGTCCAGGGTTAGGTGTGTATATATACCTGAAGCCAGTCCAGGGTTAGGTGTGTATATATACCTGAAGTCAGTCCAGGGTTAGGTGTGTATATATACCTGAAGCCAGTCCAGGGTTAGGTGTGTATATATACCTGAAGTCAGTCCAGGGTTAGGTGTGTATATATACCTGAAGTCAGTCCAGGGTTAGGTGTGTATATATACCTGAAGCCAGTCCAGGGTTAGGTGTGTATATATACCTGAAGTCAGTCCAGGGTTAGGTGTGTATATATACCTGAAGCCAGTCCAGGGTTAGGTGTGTATATATATATATACCTGAAGTCAGTCCAGGGTTAGGTGTGTATATATATATATACCTGAAGCCAGTCCAGGGTTAGGTGTGTATATATATATATACCTGAAGTCAGTCCAGGGTTAGGTGTGTATATATACCTGAAGTCAGTCCAGGGTTAGGTGTGTATATATATATATATACCTGAAGCCAGTCCAGGGTTAGGTGTGTATATATACCTGAAGTCAGTCCAGGGTTAGGTGTGTATATATACCTGAAGCCAGTCCAGGGTTAGGTGTGTGTATATATACCTGAAGTCAGTCCAGGGTTAGGTGTGTATATATACCTGAAGCCAGTCCAGGGTTAGGTGTGTATATATACCTGAAGTCAGTCCAGGGTTAGGTGTGTATATATACCTGAAGTCAGTCCAGGGTTAGGTGTGTATATATACCTGAAGTCAGTCCAGGGTTAGGTGTGTATATATACCTGAAGCCAGTCCAGGGTTAGGTGTGTATATATATATATATATATATACCTGAAGTCAGTCCAGGGTTAGGTGTGTATATATACCTGAAGCCAGTCCAGGGTTAGGTGTGTATATATACCTGAAGTCAGTCCAGGGTTAGGTGTGTATATATACCTGAAGTCAGTCCAGGGTTAGGTGTGTGTATATATACCTGAAGTCAGTCCAGGGTTAGGTGTGTATATATACCTGAAGCCAGTCCAGGGTTAGGTGTGTATATATACCTGAAGCCAGTCCAGGGTTAGGTGTGTATATATACCTGAAGCCAGTCAGGGTTAGGTGTGTATATATACCTGAAGCCAGTCCAGGGTTAGGTGTGTATATATACCTGAAGCCAGTCCAGGGTTAGGTGTGTATATATACCTGAAGCCAGTCCAGGGTTAGGTGTGTATATATACCTGAAGCCAGTCCAGGGTTAGGTGTGTATATATACCTGAAGTCAGTCCAGGGTTAGGTGTGTATATATACCTGAAGTCAGTCCAGGGTTAGGTGTGTATATATACCTGAAGCCAGTCCAGGGTTAGGTGTGTATATATACCTGAAGCCAGTCCAGGGTTAGGTGTGTATATATACCTGAAGCCAGTCAGGGTTAGGTGTGTATATATACCTGAAGTCAGTCCAGGGTTAGGTGTGTATATATACCTGAAGTCAGTCCAGGGTTAGGTGTGTATATATACCTGAAGCCAGTCCAGGGTTAGGTGTGTATATATACCTGAAGCCAGTCCAGGGTTAGGTGTGTATATATACCTGAAGCCAGTCCAGGGTTAGGTGTGTATATATACCTGAAGTCAGTCCAGGGTTAGGTGTGTATATATACCTGAAGCCAGTCCAGGGTTAGGTGTGTATATATACCTGAAGCCAGTCCAGGGTTAGGTGTGTGTATATATACCTGAAGTCAGTCCAGGGTTAGGTGTGTATATATACCTGAAGCCAGTCCAGGGTTAGGTGTGTATATATACCTGAAGCCAGTCCAGGGTTAGGTGTGTATATATATATATACCTGAAGCCAGTCCAGGGTTAGGTGTGTATATATACCTGAAGCCAGTCCAGGGTTAGGTGTGTATATATATATACCTGAAGTCAGTCCAGGGTTAGGTGTGTATATATATATATACCTGAAGTCAGTCAGGGTTAGGTGTGTATATATACCTGAAGTCAGTCCAGGGTTAGGTGTGTATATATACCTGAAGCCAGTCCAGGGTTAGGTGTGTATATATACCTGAAGTCAGTCCAGGGTTAGGTGTGTATATATACCTGAAGCCAGTCCAGGGTTAGGTGTGTATATATATATATACCTGAAGTCAGTCCAGGGTTAGGTGTGTATATATACCTGAAGTCAGTCCAGGGTTAGGTGTGTATATATACCTGAAGCCAGTCCAGGGTTAGGTGTGTATATATACCTGAAGCCAGTCAGGGTTAGGTGTGTATATATACCTGAAGCCAGTCCAGGGTTAGGTGTGTATATATATATATACCTGAAGCCAGTCAGGGTTAGGTGTGTATATATACCTGAAGTCAGTCCAGGGTTAGGTGTGTATATATACCTGAAGCCAGTCAGGGTTAGGTGTGTATATATACCTGAAGTCAGTCAGGGTTAGGTGTGTATATATACCTGAAGCCAGTCAGGGTTAGGTGTGTATATATACCTGAAGTCAGTCCAGGGTTAGGTGTGTATATATACCTGAAGCCAGTCCAGGGTTAGGTGTGTATATATACCTGAAGCCAGTCCAGGGTTAGGTGTGTATATATATATATATACCTGAAGTCAGTCCAGGGTTAGGTGTGTATATATACCTGAAGCCAGTCCAGGGTTAGGTGTGTATATATATATATACCTGAAGCCAGTCAGGGTTAGGTGTGTATATATATATATACCTGAAGTCAGTCCAGGGTTAGGTGTGTATATATACCTGAAGTCAGTCCAGGGTTAGGTGTGTATATATACCTGAAGCCAGTCCAGGGTTAGGTGTGTATATATACCTGAAGCCAGTCCAGGGTTAGGTTTGTATATATACCTGAAGTCAGTCCAGGGTTAGGTGTGTATATATATATATACCTGAAGTCAGTCCAGGGTTAGGTGTGTATATATACCTGAAGTCAGTCCAGGGTTAGGTGTGTATATATACCTGAAGCCAGTCCAGGGTTAGGTGTGTATATATACCTGAAGTCAGTCCAGGGTTAGGTGTGTATATATACCTGAAGCCAGTCCAGGGTTAGGTGTGTATATATATATATACCTGAAGTCAGTCAGGGTTAGGTGTGTATATATACCTGAAGTCAGTCCAGGGTTAGGTGTGTATATATACCTGAAGCCAGTCAGGGTTAGGTGTGTATATATACCTGAAGTCAGTCCAGGGTTAGGTGTGTATATATACCTGAAGCCAGTCCAGGGTTAGGTGTGTATATATACCTGAAGTCAGTCCAGGGTTAGGTGTGTATATATACCTGAAGCCAGTCCAGGGTTAGGTGTGTATATATACCTGAAGCCAGTCCAGGGTTAGGTGTGTATATATATATATACCTGAAGTCAGTCCAGGGTTAGGTGTGTATATATACCTGAAGCCAGTCCAGGGTTAGGTGTGTATATATATATATACCTGAAGCCAGTCCAGGGTTAGGTGTGTATATATATATATACCTGAAGTCAGTCCAGGGTTAGGTGTGTATATATACCTGAAGCCAGTCCAGGGTTAGGTGTGTATATATACCTGAAGCCAGTCCAGGGTTAGGTGTGTATATATATATATAAGCCAGTCAGGGTCCAAGCCAGTCAGGGTTAGGTGTGTATATATACCTGAAGCCAGTCCAGGGTTAGGTGTGTATATATACCTGAAGTCAGTCCAGGGTTAGGTGTGTATATATATATATATATACCTGAAGCCAGTCCAGGGTTAGGTGTGTATATATACCTGAAGCCAGTCCAGGGTTAGGTGTGTATATATACCTGAAGCCAGTCCAGGTTAGGTGTGTATATATACCTGAAGCCAGTCCAGGGTTAGGTGTGTATATATACCTGAAGCCAGTCCAGGGTTAGGTGTGTATATATATATATACCTGAAGTCAGTCCAGGGTTAGGTGTGTATATATACCTGAAGCCAGTCCAGGGTTAGGTGTGTATATATATATATATACCTGAAGTCAGTCAGGGTTAGGTGTGTATATATACCTGAAGCCAGTCCAGGGTTAGGTGTGTATATATACCTGAAGCCAGTCCAGGGTTAGGTGTGTATATATACCTGAAGTCAGTCCAGGGTTAGGTGTGTATATATACCTGAAGTCAGTCCAGGGTTAGGTGTGTATATATACCTGAAGCCAGTCCAGGGTTAGGTGTGTATATATACCTGAAGCCAGTCCAGGGTTAGGTGTGTATATATATGTGTATACCTGAAGCCAGTCCAGGGTTAGGTGTGTATATATACCTGAAGCCAGTCCAGGGTTAGGTGTGTATATATACCTGAAGCCAGTCCAGGGTTAGGTGTGTATATATATATATATATATACCTGAAGTCAGTCCAGGGTTAGGTGTGTATATATACCTGAAGCCAGTCAGGGTTAGGTGTGTATATATACCTGAAGTCAGTCAGGGTTAGGTGTGTATATATACCTGAAGTCAGTCCAGGGTTAGGTGTGTGTATATATACCTGAAGTCAGTCAGGGTTAGGTGTGTATATATACCTGAAGCCAGTCAGGGTTAGGTGTGTATATATATATACCTGAAGCCAGTCCAGGGTTAGGTGTGTATATATACCTGAAGCCAGTCCAGGGTTAGGTGTGTATATATACCTGAAGTCCAGTCCAGGGTTAGGTGTGTATATATACCTGAAGCCAGTCAGGGTTAGGTGTGTATATATACCTGAAGTCAGTCCAGGGTTAGGTGTGTATATATACCTGAAGCCAGTCAGGGTTAGGTGTGTATATATATATATACCTGAAGCCAGTCAGGGTTAGGTGTGTATATATACCTGAAGCCAGTCCAGGGTTAGGTGTGTATATATACCTGAAGCCAGTCAGGGTTAGGTGTGTATATATACCTGAAGCCAGTCAGGGTTAAGTGTGTATATATACCTGAAGTCAGTCAGGGTTAGGTGTGTATATATACCTGAAGTCAGTCCAGGGTTAGGTGTGTATATATACCTGAAGCCAGTCCCAGGGTTAGGTGTGTATATATACCTGAAGCCAGTCCAGGGTTAGGTGTGTATATATATATACCTGAAGTCAGGGTTAGGTGTATACCTGAAGCCAGGTTAGGTGTGTATATATACCTGAAGCAGTCAGGGTTAGGTGTGTATATATACCAGGGTTAGGTGTGTATATATACCTGAAGTCAGTCAGGGTTAGGTGTGTATATATACCTGAAGCCAGTCAGGGGTTAGGTGTGTATATATACCTGAAGTCCAGTCCAGGGTTAGGTGTGTATATATACCTGAGCCAGCCAGGGGTTAGGTGTGTATATATACCAGGGGTTTAGGTGTGTATATATACCTGAAGTCAGTCCAGGGTTAGGTGTGTATATACCTGAAGCCAGGGGTTAGGTGTGTATATATATATATATACCTGAAGCCAGTCAGGGTTGTTGTGTATATATACCTGAAGCCAGTCCAGGGTTAGGTGTGTATATATATATATACCTGAAGTCAGTCCAGGGTTAGGTGTATATATATGTATATCAGGGTTAGGTGTGTATATATACCTGAAGCCAGTCCAGGGTTAGGTGTGTATATATACCTGAAGCCAGTCCAGGGTTAGGTGTGTATATATACCTGAAGTCAGTCCAGGGTTAGGTGTGTATATATACCTGAAGTCAGTCAGGGTTAGGTGTGTATATATACCTGAAGCCAATCAGGATTAGGTGTGTATATATGTGTGTATATATACCTGAAGCCAGTTCAGGGTTAGGTGTGTATATACCTGAAGTCAGTCAGGGTTAGGTGTATATATATATATACAGGGTTAGGAGTGTGTATATATACCTGAAGCCAGTCCAGGGTTAGGTGTGTATATATACCCAGTCCAGGGTTAGGTGTGTATATATACCTGAAGTCAGTCCAGGGTTAGGTGTGTATATAC
>NW_026278962.1:0-5527 GCF_023373465.1 Oncorhynchus keta | reverse complement strand
ATTGTGATCAACACTACTCACATACCTATGGGGAGTTGACTACCCACTTACGACACTCCCTACCCACTTACCTAAATATTTGTTAACTTTGTGAAGTACAGTCGACAACAAGCCAGTTACACACCACTAAGTATCCTCTAAAGTGGTTGTATATGATGGCAGTCAGCAGGTTCATCAAAATGTACGTTCCTACAATAGAGTGATACCATGTAAAGTAAGCATTTATTGAACATACAGATTGAATCAATTAAAACAGTTTATGAAATATATTTATATTTAAATTCTATTGTAATCAACACAATGGTACAGAAATCAGTACTTGCTATGTAGACGATGCCCTGTGATTAGAACGTTCTATGTGTTTTCACTGATCTGCCCTTCTTGGTAAGGTCTCTCTTGAGAAAGAGGTCTTCAGACCTCAATATCACTTCCTGGTTAAATAAAGATGAAATAAAAAGTAAACAAATAGTCTCATCAAATAAATCTTCAGAAAATCCTCCGAGGGCAACTGGCCTTCACCTAAAAAAAAGCAGATAACTACAAAAAAGTCCCAGAGGCCTAGAGCCTTAAAAAACACAACCATTGTAGTAGTGTTCACAATATCCAATCAATAAACAGATACTGGGGATGTTACTGTACCTCTCCCTTTGCAAACAGCAGCATTACAAACATGGTGAAGACAAACAGGTGGGGAACCACTAGTAAGATCACACTGGAGAGAAGAAGAAAGCCCTATAGTCAGCCAAAATGAAGGACCTTGTGCGTTTCTGTACTCACTAATCATTTGACTCAATTCAATTCCATTACCTTGTTATTTCTAGTATTGTTATTTTGATGAATTTCAACGTCTTCATCAATTATGAGTTGTGAAGGAGGTAGAATGGCCAAATAAGTTTTCTGATACTCATAGTCTACGACACAAATGATGCAAAACATATCAGGACAGAATAATCAGATGAGTTTTCTTCTTCATGACACAAGCTTACTAAGTGTTGTACACTCAACATACTGTAGAATATAATAGAATAGGATTACGTGAAAAAGCATATCAAGGTCCCAGAGGAGAGATTATAAAGGGGTATACATGTGAGTTTGCTTACATCATCACAAGCCATTTTCAAGGTCAAGGTCCAGTCAATGACAGACACTGAGATGACCACCATGTAGCCCACCAGCCATTTACACTTCAAAAACTCCTCATGACGTATCAGGTACCTCCACAAAAAGAGTAAGGAGGAATCACTTCCAACAAATAGGCTACTGATCCTCACAGCAGTAAATGAATGATGTGCCTAGTAATCTACACTACAATCTACACACAGAAAAAATGGTTCCAAAAGGGATCTTAGGCTGGCCTTATAGTAGAACCCTTTTTGGATCCATGTAGAACCCTTTTCGGTTCCCAGTAGAACCCTTTTTGGTCTCAGGTAGAACCCTTTTTGGTTCCATGTAGAACCATTTGGGGTTTCATGTAGAACCATCTGTGGAAGTTGTTCTACCTGGAACCAAAAATAGTTCTTCAGACGGTTCTCCTATAGGGACAGCCAAAGAACCATTTTAGTTTTTTTTAAGAGTGTATGAAATTGATTGAGAAATGTACTCAAAAGCTGTATGACCATGGTATTACACATGATCAATAGATATCAGATGATATCGGAATAATATGTTATATTAATAGTATTTGTTGAGTAGTGTTAAGGTATTATGGAGTGTAATAATAGTTTTATTTGGTGGTTCACTCCATCAGAAGTAGATTTTGAGTGTATATTTTACCTTAACGATGAGGTGGAACGTGAATATGAGAAGGCAGATAATCTTGATGCCCTCGGTGAGGCCACATGGGGGTTCGCAGAGTGTGTGTTAAGAACGCAGGCAACTACACAAAAACAAGATCCCACAAAAACCAGTGGGGAAATGGCTGCCTAAATATGATCCCCAATCAGAGACAACGATAAACAGCTGCCTCTGAATACCAGGCCAACATAGAAATAAATGCACTAGATCACCTACCCTAGTCACACACCGACTTGACCAAAATAGGGAATGAAAAGCCTCTCATCTAGCGTCGGTGGCAGCTCCGGTGTGTGGCAAAGTACCCACTCCGTTCGTCGATTCGCCAGCATCGGTGGCGGCTCTGGTGCAGGACGTTTCATCGGCGCAGAGGAGGGTCCCGGCTATGGAGCTGGGTTGTATGCCGCTGGGCACCGGCGCAGAAGAAGGCTCCTCCCATGGAGTGGAACCGGACGCCGTGCCTGGACTGGGAATCAGCGCAGAGAAGGGCTCTTACCATGGAGCTGGACTGGACGTGGACCATCTCAGGAAGCTCCGGACCGGGAACTGTCGAAGGAAGCTCTGGACTGGGAACCGTATTCTGGACGGGAACCGCTCTGGACTGGGAACCGTATCCAGAAGCTCTGGACTGGGGACCGGCCAGAAGCTCTGAACTGGGAACCGTCGCCAAAGCTGTGGACTGGGAACTGTCCAGAAGCTCTGGACTGGGGACCGTTGCCGGAAGCTCTGGACTGGGAACCGTAGCACGGAAGTTCTGGACTGGGAACCGTCGCCGGAAGCTCTGGACTGGGAACCGTATCCGGAAGCTCTGGACTGGGGACCTCTGGACTGGGAACCAGGAAGCTCTGAACTGGGAACCGTCGCCAGAAGCTGTGGACTGGGAACTGTCGCCGGAAGCTGTGGACTGGGAACTGTCGCCGGAAGCTCTGGACTGGGAAACGTCGCTGGAAGCTCTGGCTTGGGAACTGTCACTGGAAGCTCTGGACTGGGAAGGTTTACTGGAGGCCTGATGATGCGTGGGGCCGGCACAGGTGGCAGCGGGCTGGTGATACGCACTTGACTGGGGAGGCACACTTGGGGGAGAGTGCGAGGATCAGGCACAGGATGTACTGGACTGGAGACACGCACTTCAGGGAGAGTTCGAGGAGTAGGCACTGGACGTACTGGGCTGTGGAGGCGCACTGGAGATCTGGTGCGTAGAACCGGCACAAATTGTACCGGAACAATGACAAACTTTGCATGGCGAGTGCTCTGAACTGGCACAGGACGTACTGGGCTGTGTATGCGCACTGGAGACCTGGTGCGTAGAACCCGGCACAAATTGTACTGGAACGGTGACACACACTTCAGGGCTAGTGCGTGGAGGAGACACAGGACGTACCGGACTGGGTAAGCTCACTGGAGGCCAGATGCATGAAACTGTTGCAGATGACACCGGACTGGTGTCACGCTCCTCAACACGCCCGCTCTGCAGCACTCTCATCGCCACCACCTTTCTCCGAAATCTTTCGTAGATTTCCTCCTTCAACTCCCTGACGGTTTCTGGCTTTTTCCTCGGCTCCACCGACCACCCTGTGTGCCCCCCCCAAAGAGTTGTTTTCCTATGCCTGTGCCTGCCTGGCCTGGTGTGTTGGTCTACTGTTTGGCTGTAAATACATATTTACCAAAATGAAACCACAAATCCCAGGGTGCTGTGCAGTACATTTTCAAACCTCCGCTAATCTTATCATCGCTGGTTTTTGAGTTCCAGGAGAGCCGAGTGACTATCACTCAGAGTCATATGTGCATATAGCTATCGTACCGTAGAGCCCTGTACATCTACAGGTATGGAGCTGGGTTCAGGGTCAGAGCAGGACAGGACAGGACAGGTAGAGAGGTAGACAGGGGAACTACAGGTATGGAGGTGGGTTCAGGGGCAGAGCAGGACAGGACAGGACAGGTGGAGAGGTAGACAGGGGACCTACAGGTATGGAGCTGGGTTCAGGGGCAGGGTAGAGGCAGGTGTCTTGATGACTGCAGCAGGACAGGTATAGAGGGGACTTTCAGGTATAAAAGCCTTAGCAGGACTTTGCTGTGGGGGAGAGCGTCAGACCAGGCCAGCCTCGGGGGACTATGGACAGCTCCTGTGGAACTGGGGTCAGAGTCAAGGCTAGTAACTAACTGACTGACTGAGTGACTGGCTGCAGGACTGAGTTGAGAGTAGAACAGGTAAAGAGGGGACCTAAAGGTATGGAGAGGCCAAACCAGGCCAGAGGGAATCCAGACAATGCTCTGGAACTGGGGTCAGAGGCAGGGCAGAACAATGCAGGACAGGCATCACTCAGAAGGGGTATAGTGCAGGACAGGTGACAGTCAACAGGGGAACAGGACAGCTAGAGAGAGGACCTCCATGTAAAAGACCACCTGCTTGATCTTTGATCAATGCTGCTGAGTTTTTTACGCTTTTACAATTTCCCACCAGACATGCTACCTTGTCATGCTGCTGCTCCAGTTTCAACTGTTCTGCCTGTGGCTATGAAACCCTGACCTTTTCACCAGACATGCTACCTTGTCGTGCTGCTGCTCCAGTTTCAACTGTTCTGCCTGCGGCTATGGAACCCTGACCAGTGATGATTATTTGACCATGCTGGCCATCTATGAACTTTTGAACATCTCAAACTGTTCTGAGGACAGAAGAATGTGCAACTCAATATTAGGAATGTGTTCCTAATGTTTTGTACACCTTATGTTTATTCATTTAGATTTTGTCATAACTTTGTAAGGACCAACGCCTGAGATGAGAAGCAGGTACGGGGAGTCAACATTTAAACAGGAACAAACAGGTAACAAGAGAGGCACAACGTTGGTACAGCGGGTAAAAAAATACATATGACAATCA
This sequence comes from Oncorhynchus keta, assembly GCF_023373465.1. Lineage (NCBI taxonomy): Eukaryota > Metazoa > Chordata > Actinopteri > Salmoniformes > Salmonidae > Oncorhynchus > Oncorhynchus keta. The sequence goes on along the minus strand of NW_026278962.1, from coordinate 858 downwards.
AAGCAGGGAACAGAGCGGGGAACCAGACATATATAGGGAAGGTAATGACACAGGTGATAGAGTCCAGCTGAGTCCAATAGTCACTGATGAGTGTGACGGGGGGAAGGCAGGTGTGAGTAATGATGGTGGCAGGAGTGCGCAATGCTGGGGAGCCTGGCGCCCTCGAACGCCAGGGGGGAAAAGCGGGAGCAGGCATGACTAACTTAAGTTGAGTGATACTCTGTAACGGTTCTCCTCTTCTTCTGATGAGGCGGATTAGGAGAGATCTGACCAATGTGCAGAGTGGTAAGTGTCCATTTTAGTTTATTAAACTGAACACTAAAGAATACAAAATAACGAAGTGAATGATGCAAACGAAAACCAAAACATTCCTGAAATGTGAAACAAACATTACAACAGGAAACAATTACCCACAACTCAAAAGTGAAACCAGGTTACCTAAGTATGGTTCTCAATCAGGGACAATGAATGACAGCTGCCTCTGATTGAGAACCATACCAGGCCAAACACAGAAATCCCAAAACATAGAAAAAGGAACATAGACAACCCACCCAACTCACGCCCTGATCATACTAAAACAAAGACATAACAACAGAACTAAGGTCAGAACGTGACATACTCTCTGCAAAGTCATCAAAGTTGTTTGACCAGTAACCAAGCTGTTCATGAGAACCACATTGTAGAGTTTTGTTTACAATCATTGTCATGATTCTGGGGTCAGCGGTAGTGCTGTACGAAATAGATAATACATGTAGGCAGGAAATAGGTTGTTTATAGGAAAGAGGTAGTTTATTGTTGATGCTCGATTAAAAGCTGTGATTTCTGAGATATCATATTTTCTTCATACCTCAGGTTACT
>NW_026278961.1:5000-10000 GCF_023373465.1 Oncorhynchus keta | reverse complement strand
AATACACAGAGCAACAATACAGTATAGAGTCAGATAATGAGATGAATACACAGAGCAACAATACAGTATATAGTCAGAGCAACAATAATGAGATAATGGATGATACACAGAGCAACAATACAGTATATAGTCAGATAATGAGATGAATACAGAGAGCAACAATATATAGTCAGATAATGAGGGAATTACACAGAGCAACAATACAGTATATAGTCAGATAATGAGAGAATACACAGAATACAGAGAGCAACAATACAGTATATAGTCAGATAATGAGATGAATACAGAGAGCAACAATACAGTATATAGTCAGATAATGAGATGAATACACAGAGCAACAATACAGTATAGAGTCAGATAATGAGATGAATACACAGAGCAACAATACAGTATATAGTCAGATAATGAGAGGAATACACAGAGCAACAATACAGTATATAGTCAGATAATGAGAGGAATACACAGAGCAAATACAATACAGTAGATAATGAGTCAGATAATATATAGAGATAAGAGAGGAATACACAGAGCAACAATATATTCAGATAATAGAGTACACAGAGCAACAATACAGTATATTCAGATAATGAGAGAATACACAGAGCAACAATACAGTATATAGTCAGATAATGAGAGGAATTACACAGAGCAACAATACAGTATATAGTCAGATAATGAGATGAATACACAGAGCAACAATACAGTATATAGTCAGATAATGAGAGGAATACACAGTAACAATACAGTATATAGTCAGATAATGAGAGGAATACACAGAGCAACAATACAGTATATAGTCAGATAATGAGATGAGCAACAATACAGTATATAGTCAGAGCACAGAGCAAATACAGTATATAGTCAGATAATGAGATGAATACACAGAGCAACAATACAGTATACAGTCAGTCAGAGAGGAATAACAGAGCAACAATACAGTATATAGTCAGATAATGAGAGGAATACACAGAGCAGCAATACAGTATACAGGCTCAGAGAGGAATACACAGAGCAACAATACAGTATACAGTCAGATAATGAGATGAATACACAGAGCAACAATACCAGATAATGTACCTGGTACCAGAGCAACAATACAGTATAGAGTCAGATAATGAGAGGAATACACAGAGCAACAATACAGTATATAGTCAGATAATGAGAGGAATACTCAGTATATTCAGATAATGAATACACAGAGCAACAATACAGTATACAGTCAGATAATGAGATGAATACACAGAGCAACAATACAGTATATAGTCAGATAATGAGAGATGAATAATACACAGAGCAACAATACAGTATATAGTCAGATAATGAGAGGAATACACAGAGCAACAATACAGTATATAGTCAGATAATGAGAGGAATACACAGAGCAACAATACAGTATATAGTCAGATAATGAGATGAATACACAGAGCAACAATACAGTATATAGTCAGATAATGAGAGGAATACTCAGGCAACAATACAGTATATAGTCAGATAATGACATTGTACAGTTTCAGATAATGAGAGAATACACAGAGCAACAATACAGTATATAGTCAGATAATGAGAGGAATACTACAGTATATAGTCAGATAATGACCAATAGCAACAATACAGTATAGAGTCAGATAATGAGAGGAATACTCAGGGTAGCGTCTTGTTTTCGTCCAACCTGTACCTGGTACCAATACAGTATAGAGTCAGATAATGAGAGGAATACTCAGGGTAGCGTCTTGTTTTGAATACAGTCAGATAATGAGAGAATACAACCTGTACCTGGTACCAATACAGTATAGAGTCAGATAATGAGAGGAATACACAGGGTAGCGTCTTGACATGAATTTTACAGTCTTAGTCAGATAAACCTGTACCTGGTACCAATACAGTATAGAGTCAGATAATGAGAGGAATACTCAGGGTAGCGTCTTGTTTTCGTCCAACCTGTACCTGGTACCAATACAGTATAGAGTCAGATAATGAGGGGAATACTCAGGGTAGCGTCTTGTTTTCCAACCTGTACCTGGTACCAACCTAATGTACCTGGTCTTGTTTTCGTCCAACCTGTACCTGGTATACAGTATAGAGTCAGATAATGAGAGGAATACACAGGGTAGCGTCTTGTTTTCGTCCAACCTGTACCTGGTACCAATACAGTATAGAGTCAGATAATGAGAGGAATACTCAGGGTAGCGTCTTGTTTTCGTCCAACCTGTACCTGGTACCAATACAGTATAGAGTCAGATAATGAGGGGAATACTCAGGGTAGCGTCTTGTTTTCGTCCAACCTGTACCTGGTACCAATACAGTATAGAGTCAGATAATGAGAGGAATACTCAGGGTAGCGTCTTGTTTTCGTCCAACCTGTACCTGGTACCAATACAGTATAGAGTCAGATAATGAGGGGAATACTCAGGGTAGCGTCTTGTTTTCGTCCAACCTGTACCTGGTACCAATACAGTATAGAGTCAGATAATGAGAGGAATACTCAGGGTAGCGTCTTGTTTTCGTCCAACCTGTACCTGGTACCAATACAGTATAGAGTCAGATAATGAGAGGAATACTCAGGGTAGCGTCTTGTTTTCGTCAACCTGTACCTGGTACCAATACAGATAATACGAATAATGTCAGATAATGAGGAATACTCAGGGTAGCGTCTTGTTTTCGTCCAACCTGTACCTGTACCATACGTATATGTCATCATTCACCATGTCTCAGAAGGCTTAAAAAACGATGATTTAAACCATGTCCTCGCCTTCATCTGCTCTGATTGACGTGGTTTGAACAAGTGACATCGATAAGGGCTCGTAGCCTTCACCTGGATGTACCTGGTCAGTGTAATGTTTTGACCACTCAGTGTTGACTTCCATACATTTTTCAACTGATACCGGACGACTTTCAGACAGATATAGAGATATAGAGATATACTCTATATCTCTATTGAGCCCTGGTCAAAATATTTTATTTTATTTTTTATTTCACCTTTATTTAACCAGGTGGCTAGTTGAGAACACCTTTATTCCAGGTAGGCTAAAACACCTTTATTTAACCAGGTAGGCTGTTGAGAACACCTTTATTTAACCAGGTCTAGTTGAGAACACCTTTTTTAACCAGGTAGGCTAGTTGAGAAATTTATTTAACCAGGTTTTGAGAACACCTTTTTTAACCAGGTAGGCTAGTTGAGAACACCTTTATTTAACCAGGTAGGCTAAGAACACCTTTATTTAACCAGGTAGGCTAGTTGAGAACAAGTTCTCATTTTGCAACTGCGACCTGGCCAAGATAAAGCATAGCAGTGTGAACAGACAACACAGAGTTACACATGGAATAAACAATTAACAAGTCAATAACACAGTAGAAAAAAAGGGGAGTCTATATACATTGTGTGCAAAAGGCATGAGGAGGTAGGCGAATAATTACAATATTGCAGATTAAACACAGGAGTGATAAATGACCAGATGGTCATGTACAGGTAGAGATATTGGTGTGCAAAAGAGCAGAAAAGTAAATAAATAAAAACAGTATGGGGATGAGGTAGGTAAAAATGGGTGTGCTATATCGAGAATAGGGGACAGTTTGGTACTCAACCCATGTTATGATTATAACAGAGTATAAAGTGCATACATTTTTGGTATTTGCATGTGATGACTGCTGGAATTGAACTCTCAACACCTTGGTGTTGCTAACTAGCTTCATGCTCTTTCCAACTGAGACACATCGCTGTCAGATTCACTTACTGGGGAGGTGAGGAGAGGGGAAGGAAGGGTCTGGTGGGTTTACTAATCATTAATGAACACAGTCAACAGCATGGTGGGCAGCTGCGTGTGTGTGTGTGTGTGTGTGTGTGTGTGTGTGTGTGTGTGTGTGTGTGTGTGTGTGTGTGTGTGTGTGTGTGTGTGTGTGTGTGTGTGTGTGTGTGTGTGTGTGTGTGTGTGTGTGTGTGTGTGTGTGTGTGTTGAAAGGGAAGTGATGTGGGTCCTGATCCAGGCCAACAGGTTCCATCTGACATCACCGTCGGTATCAAGGACAGCCAGTGGACTTCAAGTTTATCCTGCCTGTGCCAACATCACGTCAACACACACACACACACACACACACACACACACACACACACACACACACACACACACACAGAGCGACACAATCCTCTCATCAACTGGTCTACTGGTGCCCTCATGGGCTGGAGTCCGTTCTACCACGGCCAATGTCTATAGTGCTTCAACACCTGCATTGCTTTCTGTTTGGGGGATTTTAGGCTGGGTTTCTGTACAGCACTTTGTGACATCAGCTAATGTAAGAAGGGCTTTATAAATACATTTGATTTGATTTGATTGAAGTCAGTGCAGCCTTCCCCGGGAAGTCATCCTGGGGGCCTCGGAGGGTGCCCCCGGACCTCCCCGCCATTCCTGCGGAGTACCAGGACCTTCGGGAGGTGTTCAGTAAGGCCCGGGCCACTTCGCTACCGCAGCACCGACCATATGACTGTGTGGATGGACCTTCTCCCGAGCACCACTCCGCTCCGGGGACGACTGTACTCGCTGTCGGGGACCAGAGACCAAGGCTGTGGACACCAACATTGGGGACTCCCTAGCTGCAGGGTTTATACGTCCTTCGTCCTCTCTCGCCGGTGCAGGACTCTTCGTTGTGGAGAAGCAGGACAAGACCCTGCGCCCCGTGCATCGACTGCCGCTGACTCGATGACATCACGGTGAGGAACCGCTACCCGCTTCAACCTGGTGCGGATACGGGAGGGGCGGGGGGGCGAGTGGAAGACCGTCCTTCAACACGGCCAGGCGGCCCACTCTGAGTATTTAGTCACGCCGTTCGGCCTCGCCAACGCCCCTGCTGTGTTCCACGCTCTGGTCAATGATGTTCTCCGAGACATGTTGAATGATGAACCGGTTCGTCTTCATTGATGACATCCTCGTCTTCTCCAGCTCCCCCTCCCCAAGCTCCACGTCCGACAGGTTCTTCAATGCCTCTTGGAGAAGCAGCTGTTTGCCTCC
>NW_026278960.1:0-21126 GCF_023373465.1 Oncorhynchus keta | reverse complement strand
GACCAGCTAGATCTACTGTCTCTATTATATTATGACAGACCAGCTAGATCTACTGTCTCTATTATAATATGACAGACCAGCTAGATCTACTGTCTCTATTATAAGATGACATACCAGCTAGATCTACTGTCGCTATTATATTATGACAGACCAGCTAGATCTACTGTCTTTATTATAATTTGACAGACCAGCTAGAGCGACTGTCTCTATTATAAGATGACATACCAGCTAGATCTACTGTCTCTATTATAATATGACAGACCAGCTGGATCTACTGGCTCTATTATATAATGACAGACCAGCTAGATCTACTGTCTCTATTATGTTATGACAGACCAGCTAGATCTACTGTCTCTATTATAATATGACAGACCATCTAGATCTACTGTCTCTATTATAATATGACAGACCAGCTAGATCTACTGTCTCTATTATATTATGACAGACCAGCTAGATCTACTGTCTCTATTATAATATGACAGACCAGCTAGATCTACTGTCTCTATTATAAGATGACATACCAGCTAGATCTACTGTCTCTATTATAATATGACAGACCAGCTGGATCTACTGTCGCTATTATATTATGACAGACCAGCTAGATCTACTGTCTTTATTATAATTTGACAGACCAGCTAGATCTACTGTCTCTATTATAAGATGACATACCAGCTAGATCTACTGTCTCTATTATAAGATGACATGACCAGCTAGATCTACTGTCTCTATTATGATATGACAGACCAGCTAGATCTACTGTCTCTATTATAAGATGACATACAACCTAGATCTACTGTCTCTATTATAATATGACAGACCAGCTGGATCTACTGGCTCTATTATATAATGACAGACCAGCTAGATCTACTGTCTCTATTATGTTATGACAGACCAGCTAGATCTACTGTCTCTATTATAATATGACAGACCATCTAGGATCTACTGTCTCTGTTATAATATGACAGACCAGCTAGATCAACTGTCTCTATTATTATATTATGACAGACCAGCTAGATCTACTGTCTCTATTATAATATGACAGACCAGCTAGATCTACTGTCTCTATTATAAGCATTTCATACCAGCCAGATCTACTGTCTCTATTATAAGATGAGACATACCAGCTAGATCTACTGTCGCTATTATATTATGACAGACCAGCTAGATCTACTGTCTTTATTATAATTTGACAGACCAGCTAGATCTACTGTCTCTATTATAAGATGACATACCAGCTAGATCTACTGTCTCTATTATAAGACAGACCAGCTGGATCTACTGGCTCTATTATATAATGACAGACCAGCTAGATCTACTGTCTCTATTATGTTATGACAGACCAGCTAGATCTACTGTCTCTATTATAATATGACAGACCATCTAGATCTACTGTCTCTATTATAATATGACAGACCAGCTAGATCAACTGTCTCTATTATATTATGACAGACCAGCTAGATCTACTGTCTCTATTATAATATGACAGACCAGCTAGATCTACTGTCTCTATTATAAGATGACATACCAGCTAGATCTACTGTCTCTATTATAAGATGACATACCAGCTAGATCTACTGTCGCTATTATATTATGACAGACCAGCTAGATCTACTGTCTTTATTATAATTTGACAGACCAGCTAGATCTACTGTCTCTATTATAAGATGACATACCAGCTAGATCTACTGTCTCTATTATAAGATGACATACCAGCTAGATCTACTGTCGCTATTATAATATGACAGGCCAGCTAGATCTACTGTCTCTATTATAAGATGACATACCAGCTAGATCTACTGTCTCTATTATAAGATGACATACCAGCTAGATCTACTGTCTCTATTATAATATGACAGACCAGCTGGATCTACTGGCTCTATTATATAATGACAGACCAGCTAGATCTACTGTCTCTATTATGTTATGACAGACCAGCTAGATCTACTGTCTCTATTATAATATGACAGACCATCTAGATCTACTGTCTCTATTATAATATGACAGACCAGCTAGATCTACTGTCTCTATTATATTATGACAGACCAGCTAGATCTACTGTCTCTTTTTATAATATGACAGACCAGCTAGATCTACTGTCTCTATTATAAGATGACATACCAGCTAGATCTACTGTCGCTATTATATTATGACAGACCAGCTAGATCTACTTTCTTTATTATAATTTGACAGACCAGCGAGAGCGACTGTCTCTATTATAAGATGACAGACCAGCTAGATCTACTGTCTCTATAATAAGATGACAGACCAGCTAGATCTACTGTCTCTATTATATTATGACAGACCAGCTAGATCTACTGTCTCTATTATAATATGACAGACCAGCTAGATCTACTGTCTCTATAATAAGATGACATACCAGCTAGATCTACTGTCGCTATTATATTATGACAGACCAGCTAGATCTACTGTCTTTATTATAATTTGACAGACCAGCTAGAGTGACTGTCTCTATTATAAGATGACATACCACCTAGATCTACTGTCTCTATTATAATATGACAGACCAGCTGGATCTACTGGCCCTATTATATAATGACAGACCAGCTAGATCTACTGTCTCTATTATGTTATGACAGACCAGCTAGATCTACTGTCTCTATTATAATATGACAGACCATCTAGATCTACTGTCTCTATAATAAGATGACATACCAGCTAGATCTACTGTCGCTATTATATTATGACAGACCAGCTAGATCTACTGTCTTTATTATAATTTGACAGACCAGCTAGAGTGACTGTCTCTATTATAAGATGACATACAACCTAGATCTACTGTCTCTATAATAAGATCTACTGGCTCTATTATATAATGACAGACCAGCTAGATCTACTGTCTCTATTATGTTATGACAGACCAGCTAGATCTACTGTCTCTATTATAATATGACAGACCATCTAGATCTACTGTCTCTATTATAAGATGACATACCAGCTAGATCTACTGTCTCTATTATAAGATGACATACCAGCTAGATCTACTGTCTCTATTATAATATGACAGACCAGCTGGATCTACTGACTCTATTATATAATGACAGACCAGCTAGTCTACTATTATTATGTTATGACAGACCAGCTAGATCTACTGTCTCTATTATAATATGACAGACCATCTAGATCTACTGTCTCTATTATAATATGACAGACCAGCTAGATCTACTGTCTCTATTATATTATGACAGACCAGCTAGATCTACTGTCTCTTTATAATATGACAGACCAGCTAGATCTACTGTCTCTATTATGAGATGACATACCAGCTAGATCTACTGTCGCTATTATATTATGACAGACCAGCTAGATCTACTTTCTTTATTATAATTTGACAGACCAGCGAGAGCGACTGTCTCTATTATAAGATGACAGACCAGCTAGACTACTGTCTCTATAATAAGATGACAGACCAGCTAGTCTACTATTATATAATGACAGACCAGCTAGATCTACTGTCTCTATTATGTTATGACAGACAAGCTAGATCTACTGTCTCTATTATAATATGACAGACCATCTAGATCTACTGTCTCTATTATAATATGACAGACCAGCTAGATCAACTGTCTCTATTATATTATGACAGACCAGCTAGATCTACTGTCTCTATTATAATATGACAGACCAGCTAGATCTACTGTCTCTATTATAAGATGACATACCAGCTAGATCTACTGTCTCTATTATAAGATGACATACCAGCTAGATCTACTGTCGCTATTATATTATGACAGACCAGCTAGATCTACTGTCTTTATTATAATTTGACAGACCAGCTAGATCTACTGTCTCTATTATAAGATGACATACCAGCTAGATCTACTGTCTCTATTATAAGATGACATACCAGCTAGATCTACTGTCGCTATTATAATATGACAGACCAGCTAGATCTACTGTCTCTATTATAAGATGACATACCAGCTAGATCTACTGTCTCTATTATAAGATGACATACCAGCTAGATCTACTGTCTCTATTATAATATGACAGACCAGCTGGATCTACTGGCTCTATTATATAATGACAGACCAGCTAGATCTACTGTCTCTATTATGTTATGACAGACCAGCTAGATCTACTGTCTCTATTATAATATGACAGACCATCTAGATCTACTGTCTCTATTATAATATGACAGACCAGCTAGATCTACTGTCTCTATTATATTATGACAGACCAGCTAGATCTACTGTCTCTTTTTATAATATGACAGACCAGCTAGATCTACTGTCTCTATTATAAGATGACATACCAGCTAGATCTACTGTCGCTATTATATTATGACAGACCAGCTAGATCTACTTTCTTTATTATAATTTGACAGACCAGCGAGAGCGACTGTCTCTATTATAAGATGACAGACCAGCTAGATCTACTGTCTCTATAATAAGATGACAGACCAGCTAGATCTACTGTCTCTATTATATTATGACAGACCAGCTAGATCTACTGTCTCTATTATAATATGACAGACCAGCTAGATCTACTGTCTCTATAATAAGATGACATACCAGCTAGATCTACTGTCGCTATTATATTATGACAGACCAGCTAGATCTACTGTCTTTATTATAATTTGACAGACCAGCTAGAGTGACTGTCTCTATTATAAGATGACATACCACCTAGATCTACTGTCTCTATTATAATATGACAGACCAGCTGGATCTACTGGCCCTATTATATAATGACAGACCAGCTAGATCTACTGTCGCTATTATATTATGACAGACCAGCTAGATCTACTGTCTTTATTATAATTTGACAGACCAGCTAGATCTACTGTCTCTATTATAAGATGACATACCAGCTAGATCTACTGTCTCTATTATAAGATGACATACCAGCTAGATCTACTGTCGCTATTATAATATGACAGACCAGCTAGATCTACTGTCTCTATTATAAGATGACATACCAGCTAGATCTACTGTCTCTATTATAAGATGACAGACCAGCTAGATCTGTCGCTATTATATTATGACAGACCAGCTAGATCTATAATAATTTGACAGACCAGCTAGATCTACTGTCTCTATTATAAGATGACATTATATCTACTGTCTCTATTATAAGATGACATACCAGCTAGATCTACTGTCGCTATTATAATATGACAGACCAGCTAGATCTACTGTCTCTATTATAAGATGACATACCAGCTAGATCTACTGTCTCTATTATAAGATGACATACCAGCTAGATCTACTGTCTCTATTATAATATGACAGACCAGCTGGATCTACTGGCTCTATTATATAATGACAGACCAGCTAGATCTACTGTCTCTATTATGTTATGACAGACCAGCTAGATCTACTGTCTCTATTATAATATGACAGACCATCTAGATCTACTGTCTCTATTATAATATGACAGACCAGCTAGATCTACTGTCTCTATTATATTATGACAGACCAGCTAGATCTACTGTCTCTTTTATAATATGACAGACCAGCTAGATCTACTGTCTCTATTATAAGATGACATACCAGCTAGATCTACTGTCGCTATTATATTATGACAGACCAGCTAGATCTACTTTCTTTATTATAATTTGACAGACCAGCGAGAGCGACTGTCTCTATTATAAGATGACAGACCAGCTAGATCTACTGTCTCTATAATAAGATGACAGACCAGCTAGATCTACTGTCTCTATTATATTATGACAGACCAGCTAGATCTACTGTCTCTATTATAATATGACAGACCAGCTAGATCTACTGGCCCTATTATATAATGACAGACCAGCTAGATCTACTGTCTCTATTATGTTATGACAGACCAGCTAGATCTACTGTCTCTATTATAATATGACAGACCATCTAGATCTACTGTCTCTATAATAAGATGACATACCAGCTAGATCTACTGTCTCTATTATAATATGACAGACCAGCTGGATCTACTGGCTTTATTATATAATGACAGACCAGCTAGATCTGACTGTCTCTATTATAAGATGACAGACAAGCTAGATCTACTGTCTCTATTATAATATGACAGACCAGCTGGATCTACTGTCTCTATTATAAGATGACAGACCAGCTAGATCTACTGTCTCTATTATAAGCATGACAGACCAGCTAGATCTACTGTCTCTATTATAATATGACAGACCAGCTAGATCTACTGTCTCTATTATAAGATGACATACCAGCTAGATCTACTGTCTCTATTATAAGATGACATACCAGCTAGATCTACTGTCTCTATTATAATATGACAGACCAGCTAGATCTACTGTCTCTATTATATTATGACAGACCAGCTAGATCTACTGTCTCTATTATATTATGACAGACCAGCTAGATCTACTGTCTCTATTATAATATGACAGACCAGCTAGATCTACTGTCTCTATTATAATATGACATACCAGCTAGATCTACTGTCTCTATTATATTATGACAGACCAGCTAGATCTACTGTCTCTATTATAATATGACAGACCAGCTAGATCTACTGTCTCTATTATAAGATGACAGACCAGCTAGATCTACTGTCTCTATAATAGATCTACTGTCTCTATTATATAATGACAGACCAGCTAGATCTACTGTCTCTAGTTATGACAGACAAGCTAGATCTACTGTCTCTATTATAATATGACAGACCATCTAGATCTACTGCTGAGAGCTGACTCTCTATTATAATATGACAGACCAGCTAGATCTACTGTCTCTATTATAATATGACAGACCAGCTAGATCTACTGTCTCTATTATAATATGACAGACCAGCTAGATCTACTGTCTCTATTATAAGATGACATACCAGCTAGATCTACTGTCTCTATTATAAGATGACATACCAGCTAGATCTACTGTCGCTATTATATTATGACAGACCAGCTAGATCTACTGTCTTTATCATAATTTGACAGACCAGCTAGATCTACTGTCTCTATTATAAGATGACATACCAGCTAGATCTACTGTCTCTATTATAAGATGACATACCAGCTAGATCTACTGTCGCTATTATAATATGACAGACCAGCTAGATCTACTGTCTCTATTATAAGATGACATACCAGCTAGATCTACTGTCTCTATTATAAGATGACATACCAGCTAGATCTACTGTCTCTATTATAATATGACAGACCAGCTGGATCTACTGTCTCTATTATAATATGACAGACCAGCTGGATCTACTGGCTCTATTATATAATGACAGACCAGCTAGATCTACTGTCTCTATTATGTTATGACAGACCAGCTAGATCTACTGTCTCTATTATAATATGACAGACCATCTAGATCTACTGTCTCTATTATAATATGACAGACCAGCTAGATCTACTGTCTATTATATTATGACAGACCAGCTAGATCTACTGTCTCTTTTATAATATGACAGACCAGCTAGATCTACTGTCTCTATTATAAGATGACATACCAGCTAGATCTACTGTCGCTATTATATTATGACAGACCAGCTAGATCTACTTTCTTTATTATAATTTGACAGACCAGCGAGAGCGACTGTCTCTATTATAAGATGACAGACCAGCTAGATCTACTGTCTCTATAATAAGATGACAGACCAGCTAGATCTACTGTCTCTATTATATTATGACAGACCAGCTAGATCTACTGTCTCTATTATAATATGACAGACCAGCTAGATCTACTTTCTTTATTATAATTTGACAGACCAGCGAGAGCGACTGTCTCTATTATAAGATGACAGACCAGCTAGATCTACTGTCTCTATAATAAGATGACATACCAGCTAGATCTACTGTCTTATTATATTATGACAGACCAGCTAGATCTACTGTCTTTATTATAATTTGACAGACCAGCTAGAGTGACTGTCTCTATTATAAGATGACATACCACCTAGATCTACTGTCTCTATTATAATATGACAGACCAGCTGGATCTACTGGCCCTATTATATAATGACAGACCAGCTAGATCTACTGTCTCTATTATAAGATGACATACCAGCTAGATCTACTGTCTCTATTATAATATGACAGACCAGCTGGATCTACTGGCTCTATTATATAATGACAGACCAGCTAGATCTACTGTCTCTATTATGTTATGACAGACCAGCTAGATCTACTGTCTCTATTATAATATGACAGACCATCTAGATCTACTGTCTCTATTATAATATGACAGACCAGCTAGATCTACTGTCTCTATTATATTATGACAGACCAGCTAGATCTACTGTCTCTTTTATAATATGACAGACCAGCTAGATCTACTGTCTCTATTATGAGATGACATACCAGCTAGATCTACTGTCGCTATTATATTATGACAGACCAGCTAGATCTACTTTCTTTATTATAATTTGACAGACCAGCGAGAGCGACTGTCTCTATTATAAGATGACAGACCAGCTAGATCTACTGTCTCTATAATAAGATGACAGACCAGCTAGATCTACTGTCTCTATTATATAATGACAGACCAGCTAGATCTACTGTCTCTATTATGTTATGACAGACAAGCTAGATCTACTGTCTCTATTATAATATGACAGACCATCTAGATCTACTGTCTCTATTATAATATGACAGACCAGCTAGATCAACTGTCTCTATTATATTATGACAGACCAGCTAGATCTACTGTCTCTATTATAATATGACAGACCAGCTAGATCTACTGTCTCTATTATAAGATGACATACCAGCTAGATCTACTGTCTCTATTATAAGATGACATACCAGCTAGATCTACTGTCGCTATTATATTATGACAGACCAGCTAGATCTACTGTCTTTATCATAATTTGACAGACCAGCTAGATCTACTGTCTCTATTATAAGATGACATACCAGCTAGATCTACTGTCTCTATTATAAGATGACATACCAGCTAGATCTACTGTCGCTATTATAATATGACAGACCAGCTAGATCTACTGTCTCTATTATAAGATGACATACCAGCTAGATCTACTGTCTCTATTATAAGATGACATACCAGCTAGATCTACTGTCTCTATTATAATATGACAGACCAGCTGGATCTACTGTCTCTATTATAATATGACAGACCAGCTGGATCTACTGGCTCTATTATATAATGACAGACCAGCTAGATCTACTGTCTCTATTATGTTATGACAGACCAGCTAGATCTACTGTCTCTATTATAATATGACAGACCATCTAGATCTACTGTCTCTATTATAATATGACAGACCAGCTAGATCTACTGTCTATTATATTATGACAGACCAGCTAGATCTACTGTCTCTTTTATAATATGACAGACCAGCTAGATCTACTGTCTCTATTATAAGATGACATACCAGCTAGATCTACTGTCGCTATTATATTATGACAGACCAGCTAGATCTACTTTCTTTATTATAATTTGACAGACCAGCGAGAGCGACTGTCTCTATTATAAGATGACAGACCAGCTAGATCTACTGTCTCTATAATAAGATGACAGACCAGCTAGATCTACTGTCTCTATTATATTATGACAGACCAGCTAGATCTACTGTCTCTATTATAATATGACAGACCAGCTAGATCTACTTTCTTTATTATAATTTGACAGACCAGCGAGAGCGACTGTCTCTATTATAAGATGACAGACCAGCTAGATCTACTGTCTCTATAATAAGATGACATACCAGCTAGATCTACTGTCGCTATTATATTATGACAGACCAGCTAGATCTACTGTCTTTATTATAATTTGACAGACCAGCTAGAGTGACTGTCTCTATTATAAGATGACATACCACCTAGATCTACTGTCTCTATTATAATATGACAGACCAGCTGGATCTACTGGCCCTATTATATAATGACAGACCAGCTAGATCTACTGTCTCTATTATAAGATGACATACCAGCTAGATCTACTGTCTCTATTATAATATGACAGACCAGCTGGATCTACTGGCTCTATTATATAATGACAGACCAGCTAGATCTACTGTCTCTATTATGTTATGACAGACCAGCTAGATCTACTGTCTCTATTATAATATGACAGACCATCTAGATCTACTGTCTCTATTATAATATGACAGACCAGCTAGATCTACTGTCTCTATTATATTATGACAGACCAGCTAGATCTACTGTCTCTTTTATAATATGACAGACCAGCTAGATCTACTGTCTCTATTATAAGATGACATACCAGCTAGATCTATTTTCTTTATTATAATTTGACAGACCAGCGAGAGCGACTGTCTCTATTATAAGATGACAGACCAGCTAGATCTACTGTCTCTATAATAAGATGACAGACCAGCTAGATCTACTGTCTCTATTATATTATGACAGACCAGCTAGATCTACTGTCTCTATTATAATATGACAGACCAGCTAGATCTACTGTCTCTATAATAAGATGACATACCAGCTAGATCTACTGTCGCTATTATATTATGACAGACCAGCTAGATCTACTGTCTTTATTATAATTTGACAGACCAGCTAGAGTGACTGTCTCTATTATAAGATGACATACCACTTAGATCTACTGTCTCTATTATAATATGACAGACCAGCTGGATCTACTGGCCCTATTATATAATGACAGACCAGCTAGATCTACTGTCTCTATTATGTTATGACAGACAAGCTAGATCTACTGTCTCTATTATAATATGACAGACCATCTAGATCTACTGTCTCTATTATAATATGACAGACCAGCTAGATCAACTGTCTCTATTATATTATGACAGACCAGCTAGATCTACTGTCTCTATTATAATATGACAGACCAGCTAGATCTACTGTCTCTATTATAAGATGACATAACAGCTAGATCTACTGTCTCTATTATAAGATGACATACCAGCTAGATCTACTGTCGCTATTATATTATGACAGACCAGCTAGATCTACTGTCTTTATTATAATTTGACAGACCAGCTAGATCTACTGTCTCTATTATAAGATGACATACCAGCTAGATCTACTGTCTCTATTATAAGATGACATACCAGCTAGATCTACTGTCGCTATTATAATATGACAGACCAGCTAGATCTACTGTCTCTATTATAAGATGACATACCAGCTAGATCTACTGTCTCTATTATAAGATGACATACCAGCTAGATCTACTGTCTCTATTATAATATGACAGACCAGCTGGATCTACTGGCTCTATTATATAATGACAGACCAGCTAGATCTACTGTCTCTATTATGTTATGACAGACCAGCTAGATCTACTGTCTCTATTATAATATGACAGACCATCTAGATCTACTGTCTCTATTATAATATGACAGACCAGCTAGATCTACTGTCTCTATTATATTATGACAGACCAGCTAGATCTACTGTCTCTTTTATAATATGACAGACCAGCTAGATCTACTGTCTCTATTATAAGATGACATACCAGCTAGATCTACTGTCGCTATTATATTATGACAGACCAGCTAGATCTACTTTCTTTATTATAATTTGACAGACCAGCGAGAGCGACTGTCTCTATTATAAGATGACAGACCAGCTAGATCTACTGTCTCTATAATAAGATGACAGACCAGCTAGATCTACTGTCTCTATTATATTATGACAGACCAGCTAGATCTACTGTCTCTATTATAATATGACAGACCAGCTAGATCTACTGTCTCTATAATAAGATGACATACCAGCTAGATCTACTGTCGCTATTATATTATGACAGACCAGCTAGATCTACTGTCTTTATTATAATTTGACAGACCAGCTAGAGTGACTGTCTCTATTATAAGATGACATACCACCTAGATCTACTGTCTCTATTATAATATGACAGACCAGCTGGATCTACTGGCCCTATTATATAATGACAGACCAGCTAGATCTACTGTCTCTATTATGTTATGACAGACCAGCTAGATCTACTGTCTCTATTATAATATGACAGACCATCTAGATCTACTGTCTCTATAATAAGATGACATACCAGCTAGATCTACTGTCGCTATTATATTATGACAGACCAGCTAGATCTACTGTCTTTATTATAATTTGACAGACCAGCTAGAGTGACTGTCTCTATTATAAGATGACATACAACCTAGATCTACTGTCTCTATTATAATATGACAGACCAGCTGGATCTACTGGCTCTATTATATAATGACAGACCAGCTAGATCTACTGTCTCTATTATGTTATGACAGACCAGCTAGATCTACTGTCTCTATTATAATATGACAGACCATCTAGATCTACTGTCTCTATTATAAGATGACATACCAGCTAGATCTACTGTCTCTATTATAAGATGACATACCAGCTAGATCTACTGTCTCTATTATAATATGACAGACCAGCTGGATCTACTGGCTCTATTATATAATGACAGACCAGCTAGATCTACTGTCTCTATTATGTTATGACAGACCAGCTAGATCTACTGTCTCTATTATAATATGACAGACCATCTAGATCTACTGTCTCTATTATAATATGACAGACCAGCTAGATCTACTGTCTCTATTATATTATGACAGACCAGCTAGATCTACTGTCTCTTTTATAATATGACAGACCAGCTAGATCTACTGTCTCTATTATAAGATGACATACCAGCTAGATCTACTGTCGCTATTATATTATGACAGACCAGCTAGATCTACTTTCTTTATTATAATTTGACAGACCAGCGAGAGCGACTGTCTCTATTATAAGATGACAGACCAGCTAGATCTACTGTCTCTATAATAAGATGACAGACCAGCTAGATCTACTGTCTCTATTATATAATGACAGACCAGCTAGATCTACTGTCTCTATTATGTTATGACAGACAAGCTAGATCTACTGTCTCTATTATAATATGACAGACCATCTAGATCTACTGTCTCTATTATAAGATGACAGACCAGCTAGATCAACTGTCTCTATTATATTATGACAGACCAGCTAGATCTACTGTCTCTATTATAATATGACAGACCAGCTAGATCTACTGTCTCTATTATAAGATGACATACCAGCTAGATCTACTGTCTCTATTATAAGATGACATACCAGCTAGATCTACTGTCGCTATTATATTATGACAGACCAGCTAGATCTACTGTCTTTATTATAATTTGACAGACCAGCTAGATCTACTGTCTCTATTATAAGATGACATACCAGCTAGATCTACTGTCTCTATTATAAGATGACATACCAGCTAGATCTACTGTCGCTATTATAATATGACAGACCAGCTAGATCTACTGTCTCTATTATAAGATGACATACCAGCTAGATCTACTGTCTCTATTATAAGATGACATACCAGCTAGATCTACTGTCTCTATTATAATATGACAGACCAGCTGGATCTACTGGCTCTATTATATAATGACAGACCAGCTAGATCTACTGTCTCTATTATGTTATGACAGACCAGCTAGATCTACTGTCTCTATTATAATATGACAGACCATCTAGATCTACTGTCTCTATTATAATATGACAGACCAGCTAGATCTACTGTCTCTATTATATTATGACAGACCAGCTAGATCTACTGTCTCTTTTATAATATGACAGACCAGCTAGATCTACTGTCTCTATTATAAGATGACATACCAGCTAGATCTACTGTCGCTATTATATTATGACAGACCAGCTAGATCTACTGTCTTTATTATAATTTGACAGACCAGCTAGATCTACTGTCTCTATTATAAGATGACATACCAGCTAGATCTACTGTCTCTATTATAAGATGACATACCAGCTAGATCTACTGTCGCTATTATAATATGACAGACCAGCTAGATCTACTGTCTCTATTATAAGATGACATACCAGCTAGATCTACTGTCTCTATTATAAGATGACATACCAGCTAGATCTACTGTCTCTATTATAATATGACAGACCAGCTGGATCTACTGGCTCTATTATATAATGACAGACCAGCTAGATCTACTGTCTCTATTATGTTATGACAGACCAGCTAGATCTACTGTCTCTATTATAATATGACAGACCATCTAGATCTACTGTCTCTATTATAATATGACAGACCAGCTAGATCTACTGTCTCTATTATATTATGACAGACCAGCTAGATCTACTGTCTCTTTTATAATATGACAGACCAGCTAGATCTACTGTCTCTATTATAAGATGACATACCAGCTAGATCTACTGTCGCTATTATATTATGACAGACCAGCTAGATCTACTTTCTTTATTATAATTTGACAGACCAGCGAGAGCGACTGTCTCTATTATAAGATGACAGACCAGCTAGATCTACTGTCTCTATAATAAGATGACAGACCAGCTAGATCTACTGTCTCTATTATATTATGACAGACCAGCTAGATCTACTGTCTCTATTATAATATGACAGACCATCTAGATCTACTGTCTCTATCATAATATGACAGACCAGCTAGATCTACTGTCTCTATTATATTATGACAGACCAGCTAGATCTACTGTCTCTTTTATAATATGACAGACCAGCTAGATCTACTGTCTCTATTATAAGATGACATACCAGCTAGATCTACTGTCGCTATTATATTATGACAGACCAGCTAGATCTACTTTCTTTATTATAATTTGACAGACCAGCGAGAGCGACTGTCTCTATTATAAGATGACAGACCAGCTAGATCTACTGTCTCTATAATAAGATGACAGACCAGCTAGATCTACTGTCTCTATTATATTATGACAGACCAGCTAGATCTACTGTCTCTATTATAATATGACAGACCAGCTAGATCTACTGTCTCTATAATAAGATGACATACCAGCTAGATCTACTGTCGCTATTATATTATGACAGACCAGCTAGATCTACTGTCTTTATTATAATTTGACAGACCAGCTAGAGTGACTGTCTCTATTATAAGATGACATACCACCTAGATCTACTGTCTCTATTATAATATGACAGACCAGCTGGATCTACTGGCCCTATTATATAATGACAGACCAGCTAGATCTACTTTCTTTATTATAATTTGACAGACCAGCGAGAGCGACTGTCTCTATTATAAGATGACAGACCAGCTAGATCTACTGTCTCTATAATAAGATGACAGACCAGCTAGATCTACTGTCTCTATTATATAATGACAGACCAGCTAGATCTACTGTCTCTATTATGTTATGACAGACAAGCTAGATCTACTGTCTCTATTATAATATGACAGACCATCTAGATCTACTGTCTCTATTATAATATGACAGACCAGCTAGATCAACTGTCTCTATTATATTATGACAGACCAGCTAGATCTACTGTCTCTATTATAATATGACAGACCAGCTAGATCTACTGTCTCTATTATAAGATGACATACCAGCTAGATCTACTGTCTCTATTATAAGATGACATACCAGCTAGATCTACTGTCGCTATTATATTATGACAGACCAGCTAGATCTACTGTCTTTATTATAATTTGACAGACCAGCTAGATCTACTGTCTCTATTATAAGATGACATACCAGCTAGATCTACTGTCTCTATTATAAGATGACATACCAGCTAGATCTACTGTCGCTATTATAATATGACAGACCAGCTAGATCTACTGTCTCTATTATAAGATGACATACCAGCTAGATCTACTGTCTCTATTATAAGATGACATACCAGCTAGATCTACTGTCTCTATTATAATATGACAGACCAGCTGGATCTACTGGCTCTATTATATAATGACAGACCAGCTAGATCTACTGTCTCTATTATGTTATGACAGACCAGCTAGATCTACTGTCTCTATTATAATATGACAGACCATCTAGATCTACTGTCTCTATTATAATATGACAGACCAGCTAGATCTACTGTCTCTATTATATTATGACAGACCAGCTAGATCTACTGTCTCTTTTATAATATGACAGACCAGCTAGATCTACTGTCTCTATTATAAGATGACATACCAGCTAGATCTACTGTCGCTATTATATTATGACAGACCAGCTAGATCTACTTTCTTTATTATAATTTGACAGACCAGCGAGAGCGACTGTCTCTATTATAAGATGACAGACCAGCTAGATCTACTGTCTCTATAATAAGATGACAGACCAGCTAGATCTACTGTCTCTATTATATTATGACAGACCAGCTAGATCTACTGTCTCTATTATAATATGACAGACCATCTAGATCTACTGTCTCTATCATAATATGACAGACCAGCTAGATCTACTGTCTCTATTATATTATGACAGACCAGCTAGATCTACTGTCTCTTTTATAATATGACAGACCAGCTAGATCTACTGTCTCTATTATAAGATGACATACCAGCTAGATCTACTGTCGCTATTATATTATGACAGACCAGCTAGATCTACTTTCTTTATTATAATTTGACAGACCAGCGAGAGCGACTGTCTCTATTATAAGATGACAGACCAGCTAGATCTACTGTCTCTATAATAAGATGACAGACCAGCTAGATCTACTGTCTCTATTATATTATGACAGACCAGCTAGATCTACTGTCTCTATTATAATATGACAGACCAGCTAGATCTACTGTCTCTATAATAAGATGACATACCAGCTAGATCTACTGTCGCTATTATATTATGACAGACCAGCTAGATCTACTGTCTTTATTATAATTTGACAGACCAGCTAGA
Source organism: Oncorhynchus keta (assembly GCF_023373465.1). NCBI lineage: Eukaryota > Metazoa > Chordata > Actinopteri > Salmoniformes > Salmonidae > Oncorhynchus > Oncorhynchus keta. The sequence continues at coordinate 4,517 of NW_026278960.1, read as the reverse complement.
GTGACTGTCTCTATTATAAGATGACATACCACCTAGATCTACTGTCTCTATTATAATATGACAGACCAGCTGGATCTACTGGCCCTATTATATAATGACAGACCAGCTAGATCTACTGTCTCTATTATGTTATGACAGACCAGCTAGATCTACTGTCTCTATTATAATATGACAGACCATCTAGATCTACTGTCTCTATAATAAGATGACATACCAGCTAGATCTACTGTCGCTATTATATTATGACAGACCAGCTAGATCTACTGTCTTTATTATAATTTGACAGACCAGCTAGAGTGACTGTCTCTATTATAAGATGACATACAACCTAGATCTACTGTCTCTATTATAATATGACAGACCAGCTGGATCTACTGGCTCTATTATATAATGACAGACCAGCTAGATCTACTGTCTCTATTATGTTATGACAGACCAGCTAGATCTACTGTCTCTATTATAATATGACAGACCATCTAGATCTACTGTCTCTATTATAAGATGACATACCAGCTAGATCTACTGTCTCTATTATAAGATGACATACCAGCTAGATCTACTGTCTCTATTATAATATGACAGACCAGCTGGATCTACTGGCTCTATTATATAATGACAGACCAGCTAGATCTACTGTCTCTATTATGTTATGACAGACCAGCTAGATCTACTGTCTCTATTATAATATGACAGACCATCTAGATCTACTGTCTCTATTATAATATGACAGACCAGCTAGATCTACTGTCTCTATTATATTATGACAGACCAGCTAGATCTACTGTCTCTTTTATAATATGACAGACCAGCTAGATCTACTGTCTCTATTATGAGATGACATACCAGCTAGATCTACTGTCGCTATTATATTATGACAGACCAGCTAGATCTACTTTCTTTATTATAATTTGACAGACCAGCGAGAGCGACTGTCTCTATTATAAGATGACAGACCAGCTAGATCTACTGTCTCTATAATAAGATGACAGACCAGCTAGATCTACTGTCTCTATTATATAATGACAGACCAGCTAGATCTACTGTCTCTATTATGTTATGACAGACCAGCTAGATCTACTGTCTCTATTATAATATGACAGACCATCTAGATCTACTGTCTCTATTATAATATGACAGACCAGCTAGATCAACTGTCTCTATTATATTATGACAGACCAGCTAGATCTACTGTCTCTATTATAATATGACAGACCAGCTAGATCTACTGTCTCTATTATAAGATGACATACCAGCTAGATCTACTGTCTCTATTATAATATGACAGACCAGCTAGATCTACTGTCTCTATTATATTATGACAGACCAGCTAGATCTACTGTCTCTATTATAATATGACAGACCAGCTAGATCTACTGTCTCTATTATAAGATGACATACCAGCTAGATCTACTGTCTCTATTATAAGATGACATACCAGCTAGATCTACTGTCGCTATTATATTATGACAGACCAGCTAGATCTACTGTCTTTATTATAATTTGACAGACCAGCTAGATCTACTGTCTCTATTATAAGATGACATACCAGCTAGATCTACTGTCTCTATTATAAGATGACATACCAGCTAGATCTACTGTCGCTATTATATTATGACAGACCAGCTAGATCTACTGTCTTTATTATAATTTGACAGACCAGCTAGATCTACTGTCTCTATTATAAGATGACATACCAGCTAGATCTACTGTCTCTATTATAAGATGACATACCAGCTAGATCTACTGTCGCTATTATAATATGACAGACCAGCTAGATCTACTGTCTCTATTATAATTTGACAGACCAGCTAGATCTACTGTCTCTATTATAAGATGACATACCAGCTAGATCTACTGTCTCTATTATAAGATGACATACCAGCTAGATCTACTGTCGCTATTATATTATGACAGACCAGCTAGATCTACTGTCTTTATTATAATTTGACAGACCAGCTAGATCTACTGTCTCTATTATAAGATGACATACCAGCTAGATCTACTGTCTCTATTATAAGATGACATACCAGCTAGATCTACTGTCGCTATTATAATATGACAGACCAGCTAGATCTACTGTCTCTATTATAAGATGACATACCAGCTAGATCTACTGTCTCTATTATAAGATGACATACCAGCTAGATCTACTGTCTCTATTATAATATGACAGACCAGCTGGATCTACTGGCTCTATTATATAATGACAGACCAGCTAGATCTACTGTCTCTATTATGTTATGACAGACCAGCTAGATCTACTGTCTCTATTATAATATGACAGACCAGCTAGATCTACTGTCTCTATTATAATATGACAGACCAGCTAGATCTACTGTCTCTATTATATTATGACAGACCAGCTAGATCTACTGTCTCTTTTATAATATGACAGACCAGCTAGATCTACTGTCTCTATTATAAGATGACATACCAGCTAGATCTACTGTCGCTATTATATTATGACAGACCAGCTAGATCTACTTTCTTTATTATAATTTGACAGACCAGCGAGAGCGACTGTCTCTATTATAAGATGACAGACCAGCTAGATCTACTGTCTCTATAATAAGATGACAGACCAGCTAGATCTACTGTCTCTATTATATTATGACAGACCAGCTAGATCTACTGTCTCTATTATAATATGACAGACCATCTAGATCTACTGTCTCTATCATAATATGACAGACCAGCTAGATCTACTGTCTCTATTATATTATGACAGACCAGCTAGATCTACTGTCTCTTTATAATATGACAGACCAGCTAGATCTACTGTCTCTATTATAAGATGACATACCAATAGATCTACTGTCGCTATTATACATGACAGACCAGCTAGATCTACTGTCTTTATTATAATTTGACAGACCAGCTAGATCGACTGTCTCTATTATAAGATGACATACCAGCTAGATCTACTGTCTCTATTATAATATGACAGACCAGCTAGATCTACTGTCTCTATTAAGATGACAGACCAGCTAGACCTACTGTCTCTATTATAATATGACAGACCATCTAGATCTACTGTCTCTATTATAATATGACAGACCAGCTAGATCTACTGTCTCTATTATAAGATGACATACCAGCTAGATCTACTGTCTCTATTATAATATGACAGACCAGCTAGATCTACTGTCTCTATAATAAGATGACAGACCAGCTAGATCTACTGTCTCTATTATATTATGATAGACCAGCTAGATCTACTGTCTCTATTATAATATGACAGACCAGCTAGATCTACTGTCTCTATTATAAGATGACATACCAGCTAGATCTACTGTCTCTATTATAATATGACAGACCAGCTGGATCTACTGACTCTATTATAATATGACAGACCAGCTAGATCTACTGTCTCTATTATATTATGACAGACCAGCTAGATCTACTGTCTCTATTATGTTATGACAGACAAGCTAGATCTACTGTCTCTATTATAATATGACAGACCATCTAGATCTACTGTCTCAGCGAGAGATCCAACTGTCTCTATTATATTATGACAGACCAGCTAGATCTACTGTCTCTATTATAATATGACAGACCAGCTAGATCTACTGTCTCTATTATAAGATGACATACCAGCTAGATCTACTGTCTCTATAAGATGACATACCAGCTAGATCTACTGTCGCTTATATTATGACAGACCAGCTAGATCTACTGTCTTTATTATAATTTGACAGACCAGCTAGATCTACTGTCTCTATTATAAGATGACATACCAGCTAGATCTACTGTCTCTATTATAAGATGACATACCAGCTAGATCTACTGTCTCTATTATAATATGACAGACCAGCTAGATCTACTGTCTCTATTATAAGATGACATACCAGCTAGATCTACTGTCTCTATTATAAGATGACATACCAGCTAGATCTACTGTCTCTATTATAATATGACAGACCAGCTGGATCTACTGGCTCTATTATATAATGACAGACCAGCTAGATCTACTGTCTCTATTATGTTATGACAGACCAGCTGAGATCTACTTTGTCTCTATTATAATATGACAGACCATCTAGATCTACTGTCTCTATTATAATATGACAGACCAGCTAGATCTACTGTCTCTATTATATTATGACAGACCAGCTAGATCTACTGTCTCTTTTATAATATGACAGACCAGCTAGATCTACTGTCTCTATTATAAGATGACATACCAGCTAGATCTACTGTCGCTATTATATTATGACAGACCAGCTAGATCTACTTTCTTTATTATAATTTGACAGACCAGCGAGAGCGACTGTCTCTATTATAAGATGACAGACCAGCTAGATCTACTGTCTCTATAATAAGATGACAGACCAGCTAGATCTACTGTCTCTATTATATTATGACAGACCAGCTAGATCTACTGTCTCTATTATAATATGACAGACCATCTAGATCTACTGTCTCTATCATAATATGACAGACCAGCTAGATCTACTGTCTCTATTATATTATGACAGACCAGCTAGATCTACTGTCTCTTTTATAATATGACA
>NW_026278959.1:165000-178107 GCF_023373465.1 Oncorhynchus keta | reverse complement strand
ATTATGGATCCCCAATAGTTCCTGCCAAGGCAGCTACTCTTCCTGGGGTTTACAATGTATCCCCATTAGTTCCTGCCGAGGCAGCAGCTACTCTTCCTGGGGTTTATTATGGATCCCCAATAGTTCCTGCCAAGGCAGCAGCTACTCTTCCTGGGGTTTACAATGTATCCCCATTAGTTCCTGCCGAGGCAGCAGCTACTCTTCCTGGGGTTTATTACGGATCCCCAATAGTTCCTGCCAAGGCAGCAGCTACTCTTCCTGGGGTTTATTATGGATCCCCAATAGTTCCTGCCAAGGCAGCAGCTACTCTTCCTGGGGTTTACAATGTATCCCCATTAGTTCCTGCCGAGGCAGCAGCTACTCTTCCTGGGGTTTAATATGGATCCCCATTAGTTCCTGCCGAGGCAGCAGCTACTCTTCCTGGGGTTAATTATGGATCCCCATTAGTACCTGCCGAGGCAGCAGCTACTCTTCCTGGTGTTTATTATGGATCCCCAATAGTTCCTGCCAAGGCAGCAGCTACTCTTCCTGGGGTTTACAATGTATCCCCATTAGTTCCTGCCGAGGCAGCAGCTACTCTTCCTGTTTATTATGGATCCCCAATAGTTCCTGCCAAGGCAGCGGCTACACTTCCTGGGGTTTATTATGGATCCCCCAAGGCAGCAGCTACTCTTCCTGGGGTTTATTATGGATCCCCATTAGTTCCTGCCGAGGCAGCAGCTACTCTTCCTGGGGTTTATTATGGATCCCCCCAAGGCAGCAGCTACTCTTCCTGGTGTTTATTATGGATCCCGATTAGTTCCTGCCGAGGCAGCAGCTACTCTTCCTGGGGTTTATTATGGATCCCCATTAGTTCCTGCCGAGTCAGCAGCTTCTCTTCCTGGGGTTTATTATGGATCCCCATTAGTTCCTGCCAATGCAGCAGCTACTCTTCCTGGGGTTTATTATGGATCTCCACAGTTCCTGCCAGGGCAGCAGCTACTCTTCCTGGGGTTTATTATGGAGCCCCATTAGTTCCTGCTGCCAAGGCAGCAGCTACTCTTCCTGGGGTTTATTATGGAGCCCCATTAGTTCCTGCCAAGGCAGCAGCTACTCTTCCTGGGGTTTATTATGGATCCCCATTAGTACCTGCCAAGGCAGCAGCTACTCTTCCTGGGGTTTATTATGGATCTCCAATAGTTCCTGCCAAGGCAGCAGCTACTCTTCCTGGGGTTTATTATGGAGCCCCATTAGTTCCTGCTGCCAAGGCAGCAGCTACTCTTCCTGGGGTTTATTATGGAGCCCCATTAGTTCCTGCCAAGGCAGCAGCTACACTTCCTGGGGTTTATTATGGAGCCCCATTAGTTCCTGCCAAGGCAGCAGCTACTCTTCCTGGGGTTTATTATGGATCCCCATTAGTACCTGCCAAGGCAGCAGCTACTCTTCCTGGGGTTCATTACGGATCTCCAATAGTTCCTGCCAAGGCAGCAGCTACTCTTCCTGGGGTTTATTATGGATCCCCAATAGTTCCTGCCAAGGCAGCAGCTACTCTTCCTGGGTTTTTTTATGGATCCCCAATAGTTCCTGCCAAGGCAGCGGCTACTCTTCCTGGGGTTTATTATGGATCCCCCAAGGCAGCAGCTACTCTTCCTGGTGTTTATTATGGATCCCCATTAGTTCCTGCCGAGGCAGCAGCTACTCTTCCTGGGGTTTATTATGGATCCCCATTAGTTCCTGCCGAGGCAGCAGCTTCTCTTCCTGGGGTTTATTATGGATCCCCATTAGTTCCTGCCAATGCAGCAGCTACTCTTCCTGGGGTTTATTATGGAGCCCCATTAGTTCCTGCTGCCAAGGCAGCAGCTACTCTTCCTGGGGTTTATTATGGAGCCCCATTAGTTCCTGCCAAGGCAGCAGCTACTCTTCCTGGGGTTTATTATGGAGCCCCATTAGTTCCTGCTGCCAAGGCAGCAGCTACTCTTCCTGGGGTTTATTATGGATCTCCAATAGTTCCTGCCAAGGCAGCAGCTACTCTTCCTGGGGTTTATTATGGATCCCCAATAGTTCCTGCCAAGGCAGCAGCTACTCTTCCTGGGGTTTATTATGGAGCCCCATTAGTTCCTGCTGCCAAGGCAGCAGCTACTCTTCCTGGGGTTTATTATGGATCTCCAATAGTTCCTGCCAAGGCAGCAGCTACTCTTCCTGGGGTTTATTATGGATCCCCAATAGTTCCTGCCAAGGCAGCAGCTACTCTTCCTGGGGTTTATTATGGAGCCCCATTAGTTCCTGCTGCCAAGGCAGCAGCTACTCTTCCTGGGGTTTATTATGGAGCCCCATTAGTTCCTGCCAAGGCAGCAGCTACACTTCCTGGGGTTTATTATGGATCCCCATTAGTACCTGCCAAGGCAGCAGCTACTCTTCCTGGGGTTTATTATGGATCTCCAATAGTTCCTGCCAAGGCAGCAGCTACTCTTCCTGGGGTTTATTATGGAGCCCCATTAGTTCCTGCTGCCAAGGCAGCAGCTACTCTTCCTGGGGTTTATTATGGATCCCCATTAGTACCTGCCAAGGCAGCAGCTACTCTTCCTGGGGTTTATTACGGATCTCCAATAGTTCCTGCCAAGGCAGCAGCTACTCTTCCTGGGGTTTATTATGGATCCCCAATAGTTCCTGCCAAGGCAGCAGCTACTCTTCCTGGGGTTTATTATGGATCCCCAATAGTTCCTGCCAAGGCAGCGGCTACTCTTCCTGGGGTTTATTATGGATCCCCCAAGGCAGCAGCTACTCTACCTGGTGTTTATTATGGATCCCCAATAGTTCCTGCCAAGGCAGCAGCTACTCTTCCTGGGGTTTACAATGTATCCCCATTAGTTCCTGCCGAGGCAGCAGCTACTCTTCCTGGGGTTTATTATGGATCCCCAATAGTTCCTGCCAAGGCAGCAGCTACTCTTCCTGGGGTTTACAATGTATCCCCATTAGTTCCTGCCGAGGCAGCAGCTACTCTTCCTGGGGTTTATTACGGATCCCCAATAGTTCCTGCCAAGGCAGCAGCTACTCTTCCTGGGGTTTATTATGGATCCCCAATAGTTCCTGCCAAGGCAGCAGCTACTCTTCCTGGGGTTTACAATGTATCCCCATTAGTTCCTGCCGAGGCAGCAGCTACTCTTCCTGGGGTTTAATATGGATCCCCATTAGTTCCTGCCGAGGCAGCAGCTACTCTTCCTGGGGTTTATTATGGATCCCCATTAGTTCCTGCCGAGGCAGCAGCTTCTCTTCCTGGGGTTTATTATGGATCCCCATTAGTTCCTGCCAATGCAGCAGCTACTCTTCCTGGGGTTTATTATGGATCTCCAATAGTTCCTGCCAAGGCAGCAGCTACTGTTCCTGGGGTTTATTATGGAGCCCCATTAGTTCCTGCTGCCAAGGCAGCAGCTACTCTTCCTGGGGTTTATATGGAGCCCCATTAGTTCCTGCCAAAGCAGCAGCTACTCTTCCTGGGGTTTATTATGGAGCCCCATTAGTTCCTGCTGCCAAGGCAGCAGCTACTCTTCCTGGGGTTTATTATGGATCTCCAATAGTTCCTGCCAAGGCAGCAGCTACTCTTCCTGGGGTTTATTATGGATCCCCAATAGTTCCTGCCAAGGCAGCAGCTACTCTTCCTGGGGTTTATTATGGAGCCCCATTAGTTCCTGCTGCCAAGGCAGCAGCTACTCTTCCTGGGGTTTATTATGGAGCCCCATTAGTTCCTGCCAAGGCAGCAGCTACACTTCCTGGGGTTTATTATGGATCCCCATTAGTACCTGCCAAGGCAGCAGCTACTCTTCCTGGGGTTTATTATGGATCTCCAATAGTTCCTGCCAAGGCAGCAGCTACTCTTCCTGGGGTTTATTATGGATCCCCAATAGTTCCTGCCAAGGCAGCAGCTACTCTTCCTGGGGTTTATTATGGATCCCCATTAGTTCCTGCCAAGGCAGCAGCTACTCTTCCTGGGGTTTATTATGGATCCCCATTAGTTCCTGTTGCCAAGGCAATAGCTCCTCTTCCTGGGGTTTATTATGGATCCCCATTAGTTCCTGCCAAGGCAGCAGCTACTCTTCCTGGGGTTTATTATGGATCTCCAATAGTTCCTGCCAAGGCAGCAGCCACACATCCTGGGGTTTTATTATGGATCCCCATTAGTTTCTGCCAAGGCAGCAGCCACACATCCTGGGGTTTATTATGGATCCCCATTACTTCCTGCCGAGGCAGCAGCTACTCTTCCTGGGGTTTATTATGGATCTCCAATAGTTCCTGCCAAGGCAGCAGCTACTCTTCCTGGGGTTTATTATGGATCTCCAATAGTTCCTGCCAAGGCAGCAGCTACTCTTCCTGGGGTTTATTATGGATCCCCAATAGTTCCTGCCAAGGCAGCAGCTACTCTTCCTGGGGTTTATTATGGAGCCCCATTAGTTCCTGCTGCCAAGGCAGCAGCTACTCTTCCTGGGGTTTATTATGGATCTCCAATAGTTCCTGCCAAGGCAGCAGCTACTCTTCCTGGGGTTTATTATGGATCCCCAATAGTTCCTGCCAAGGCAGCAGCTACTCTTCCTGGGGTTTATTATGGAGCCCCATTAGTTCCTGCTGCCAAGGCAGCAGCTACTCTTCCTGGGGTTTATTATGGAGCCCCATTAGTTCCTGCCAAGGCAGCAGCTACACTTCCTGGGGTTTATTATGGATCCCCATTAGTTCCTGCCAAGGCAGCAGCTACTCTTCCTGGGGTTTATTATGGATCCCCATTAGTTCCTGTTGCCAAGGCAATAGCTCCTCTTCCTGGGGTTTATTATGGATCCCCATTAGTTCCTGCCAAGGCAGCAGCTACTCTTCCTGGGGTTTATTATGGATCTCCAATAGTTCCTGCCAAGGCAGCAGCCACACATCCTGGGGTTTATTATGGATCCCCATTAGTTTCTGCCAAGGCAGCAGCCACACATCCTGGGGTTTATTATGGATCCCCATTACTTCCTGCCGAGGCAGCAGCTACTCTTCCTGGGGTTTATTATGGATCTCCAATAGTTCCTGCCAAGGCAGCAGCTACTCTTCCTGGGGTTTATTATGGATCTCCAATAGTTCCTGCCAAGGCAGCAGCTACTCTTCCTGGGGTTTATTATGGATCCCCAATAGTTCCTGCCAAGGCAGCAGCTACTCTTCCTGGGGTTTATTATGGAGCCCCATTGGTTCCTGCTGCCAAGGCAGCAGCTACTCTTCCTGGGGTTTATTATGGATCTCCAATAGTTCCTGCCAAGGCAGCAGCTACTCTTCCTGGGGTTTATTATGGATCCCCAATAGTTCCTGCCAAGGCAGCAGCTACTCTTCCTGGGGTTTATTATGGAGCCCCATTAGTTCCCCTGCTGCCAAGGCAGCAGCTACTCTTCCTGGGGTTTATTATGGAGCCCCATTAGTTCCTGCCAAGGCAGCAGCTACACTTCCTGGGGTTTATTATGGATCCCCATTAGTACCTGCCAAGGCAGCAGCTACTCTTCCTGGTGTTTATTATGGATCTCCAATAGTTCCTGCCAAGGCAGCAGCTACTCTTCCTGGGGTTTATTATGGATCCCCAATAGTTCCTGCCAAGGCAGCAGCTACTCTTCCTGGGGTTTATTATGGATCCCCATTAGTTCCTGCCAAGGCAGCAGCTACTCTTCCTGGGGTTTATTATGGATCCCCATTAGTTCCTGTTGCCAAGGCAGCAGCTCCTCTTCCTGGGGTTTATTATGGATCCCCATTAGTTCCTGCCAAGGCAGCAGCTACTCTTCCTGGGGTTTATTATGGATCTCCAATAGTTCCTGCCAAGGCAGCAGCTACTCTTCCTGGGGTTTATTATGGATCCCCATTAGTTCCTGCCAAGGCAGCAGCCACACATCCTGGGGTTTATTATGGATCCCCATTAGTTCCTGCCGAGGCAGCAGCTACTCTTCCTGGGGTTTATTATGGATCCCCATTAGTTCCTGCCAAGGCAGCAGCTACTCTTCCTGAGGTTTATTATGGATCCCCATTAGTTCCTGCCAAGGCAGCAGCTACTCTTCCTGGGGTTTATTATGGAGCCCCATTAGTTCCTGCTGCCAAGGCAGCAGCTACTCTTCCTGGGGTTTATTATGGATCCCCATTAGTTCCTGCCAAGGCAACAGCTCCTCTTCCTGGGGTTTATTATGGATCCCCATTAGTTCCTGCCAAGGCAGCAGCTACTCTTCCTGGGGTTTATTATGGATCTCCAATAGTTCCTGCCAAGGCAGCAGCTACTCTTCCTGGGGTTTATTATGGATCCCCATTAGTTTCTGCCAAGGCAGCAGCCACACATCCTGGGGTTTATTATGGATCCCCATTACTTCCTGCCGAGGCAGCAGCTACTCTTCCTGGAGTTTATTATGGATCCCCATTAGTTCCTGCCAAGGCAGCAGCTACTCTTCCTGGGGTTTATTATGGATCCCCAATAGTTCCTGCCAAGGCAGCAGCTACTCTTCCTGGGGTTTATTATGGAGCCCCATTAGTTCCTGCTGCCAAGGCAGCAGCTACTCTTCCTGGGGTTTATTATGGATCTCCAATAGTTCCTGCCAAGGCAGCAGCTACTCTTCCTGGGGTTTATTATGGATCCCCAATAGTTCCTGCCAAGGCAGCAGCTACTCTTCCTGGGGTTTATTATGGAGCCCCATTAGTTCCTGCTGCCAAGGCAGCAGCTACTCTTCCTGGGGTTTATTATGGAGCCCCATTAGTTCCTGCCAAGGCAGCAGCTACACTTCCTGGGGTTTATTATGGATTCCCATTAGTACCTGCCAAGGCAGCAGCTACTCTTCCTGGGGTTTATTATGGATCCCCATTAGTTCCTGCCAAGCCAGCAGCTACTCTTCCTGGGGTTTATTATGGATCCCCATTAGTTCCTGCCAAGCCAGCAGCTACTCTTCCTGGGGTTTATTATGGATCCCCAATAGTTCCTGCCAAGGCAGCAGCTACTCTTCCTGGGGTTTATTATGGATCCCCATTAGTTCCTGCCAAGGCAGCAGCTACTCTTCCTGGGGTTTATTATGGATCCCCATTAGTTCCTGTTGCCAAGGCAGCAGCTCCTCTTCCTGGGGTTTATTATGGATCCCCATTAGTTCCTGTTGCCAAGGCAACAGCTCCTCTTCCTGGGGTTTATTATGGATCCCCATTAGTTCCTGTTGCCAAGGCAGCAGCTCCTCTTCCTGGGGTTTATTATGGATCCCCATTAGTTCCTGCCAAGGCAGCAGCTACTCTTCCTGGGGTTTATTATGGATCTCCAATAGTTCCTGCCAAGGCAGCAGCTACTCTTCCTGGGGTTTATTATGGATCCCCATTAGTTCCTGCCAAGGCAGCAGCCACACATCCTGGGGTTTATTATGGATCCCCATTAGTTCCTGCCGAGGCAGCAGCTACTCTTCCTGGGGTTTATTATGGATCCCCATTAGTTCCTGCCAAGGCAGCAGCTACTCTTCCTGAGGTTTATTATGGATCCCCATTAGTTCCTGCCAAGGCAGCAGCTACTCTTCCTGGGGTTTATTATGGAGCCCCATTAGTTCCTGCTGCCAAGGCAGCAGCTACTCTTCCTGGGGTTTATTATGGATCCCCATTAGTTCCTGCCAAGGCAGCAGCTACTCTTCCTGGGGTTTATTATGGATCCCCATTAGTTCCTGTCAAGGCAGCAGCTACTCTTCCTGGGGTTTATTATGGATCTCCACTAGTTCCTGTCAAGGCAGCAGCTACTCTTCCTGGGGTTTATTATGGATCCCCATTAGTTCCTGCCAAGGCAGCAGCTACTCTTCCTGGGGTTTATTATGGATCCCCATTAGTTCCTGCCAAGGCAGCAGCTACTCTTCCTGGGGTTTATTATGGATCCCCATTAGTTCCTGTCAAGGCAGCAGCTACTCTTCCTGGGGTTTATTATGGATCCCCATTAGTTCCTGCCAAGGCAGCAGCTACTCTTCCTGGGGTTTATTATAGATCCCCATTAGTTCCTGCCAAGGCAGCAGCTACTCTTCCTGGGGTTTATTATAGATCCCCATTAGTTCCTGCCGAGGCAACAGCTACTCTTCCTGGGGTCCAGCAAAATTAAGGCAGTTACACAATTTTAAAAACATTGCAATATATTTATTACAGAATACACAGCACATTAAGTGTGTACCCTCAGGCCACCACTACCACATATCTACAGTGCTAAATCCATGTGTATGTATAGTGTGTGTGTTATCGTGTTTGTGTGTGCATGTGTGTGTGCCTGTGTGTGTCTCTTCACAGTCCCCGATGTTCCATAAGGTGTGTTTTTATCTATTAAAAATACTGCTGCATCAGTTACGGTGTATTCAACATGTCAATACCTCTCATAATAACAAGTAGTGATGAAGTCAATCTCTCCTCCACTTTCAGCCAGGAGAGATTGACATGCATATTATTCATATTAGCTCTCTGTGTACATCCAAGGGCCAGCCATGCTGCCCTGTTCTGAGCCATGTCAATACCTCTGTGTTTTTATCTGTTTTTTAAAATCTGATTCTACTGCTGCATCAGTTACCTGATGTGGAATAGTCATGGTTCTATGTAGTACTGTGGAATAGAGTTCCATGTAGTCATGGCTCTATGTAGTACTGTGGAATAGAGTTCCATGTAGTCATGGCTCTATGTAGTACTGTGGAATAGAGTTGCATGTAGTCATGGCTCTATGTAGTACTGTGGAATAGAGTTCCATGTAGTCATGGCTCTATGTAGTACTGTGGAATAGAGTTCCATGTAGTCATGGCTCTATGTAGAACTGTGGAATAGAGTTCCATGTAGTCATGGCTCTATGTAGGACTGTGGAATAGAGTTCCATGTAGTCATGGCTCTATGTAGTACTGTGGAATAGAGTTCCATGTAGTCATGGCTCTATGTAGTACTGTGGAATAGAGTTCCATGTAGTCATGGCTCTATGTAGTACTGTGGAATAGAGTTCCATGTAGTCATGGCTCTATGTAGGACTGTGGAATAGAGTTCCATGTAGTCATGTCTCTATGTAGTACTGTGGAATAGAGTTCCATGTAGTCATGGCTCTATGTAGTACTGTGGAATAGAGTTCCATGTAGTCATGGCTCTATGTAGTACTGTGGAATAGAGTTCCATGTAGTCATGGCTCTATGTAGTACTGTGGAATAGAGTTCCATGTAGTCATGGCTCTATGTAGTAATGTGGAATAGAGTTCCATGTAGTCATGGCTCTATGTAATACTGTGGAATAGAGTTCCATGTAGTCATGGCTCTATGTAGTACTGTGGAATAGAGTTCCATGTAGTCATGTCTCTATGTACTACTGTGGAATAGAGTTCCATGTAGTCATGGCTCTATGTAGTACTGTGGAATAGAGTTGTAGTAGATTACTGCTGTAGGTTACTGTTGAGATTACTGCTGTAGGTTACTGTTGAGATTACTGTTGTAGGTTACTGTTGTAGATTACTGCTGGAGGTTACTGTTGAGATTACTGCTGTAGGTTACTGTTGTAGATTACTGCTGTAGGGTTACTGTTGAGATTACTGCTGTAGGTTACTGTTGTAGATTACTGTTGTAGGTTACTGTTGAGATTACTGCTGTAGGTTACTGTTGTAGATTACTACTGTAGGGTTACTGTTGAGATTACTGCTGTAGGTTACTGCTGTAGGTTACTGTTGAGATTACTGCTGTAGGTTACTGTTGAGATTACTGTTGAGATTACTGTTGTAGGTTACTGTTGAGATTACTGTTGAGATTACTGTTGTAGGTTACTGTTGAGATTACTGTTGTAGATTACTGTTGTAGATTACTGTTGAGATTACTGTTGTAGATTACTGTTGTAGATTACTGCTGTAGGTTACTGTTGTAGATTACTGCTGTAGGTTACTGTTGAGATTACTGTTGTAGGGTTACTGTTGAGATTACTGTTGTAGGTTACTGTTGAGATTACTGTTGAGATTACTGTTGTAGGTTACTTTTGAGATTACTGTTGTAGGTTACTGTTGAGATTACTGTTGAGATTACTGTTGTAGGTTACTGTTGAGATTACTGTTGAGATTACTGTTGTAGGTTACTGTTGAGATTACTGCTGTAGGTTACTGTTGTAGGTTACTGTTGTAGGTTACTGTTGAGATTACTGTTGTAGGTTACTGTTGTAGATTACTGCTGTAGGTTACTGTTGAGATTACTGCTGTAGGTTACTGTTGAGATTACTGTTGAGATTACTGTTGTAGGTTACTGTTGAGATTACTGTTGTAGGTTACTGTTGAGATTACTGTTGTAGGTTACTGTTGAGATTACTGTTGTAGATTACTGCTGTAGGTTACTGTTGTAGATTACTGTTGTAGGTTACTGTTGAGATTACTGCTGTAGGTTACTGTTGAGATTACTGTTGTAGGTTACTGTTGAGATTACTGCTGTAGGTTACTGTTGAGATTACTGTTGTAGATTACTGTTGAGATTACTGTTGTAGGTTACTGTTGAGATTACTGTTGTAGGTTACTGTTGAGATTACTGTTGAGATTACTGTTGTAGGTTACTGTTGAGATTACTGCTGTAGATTACTGTTGAGATTACTGTTGTAGATTACTGTTGTAGATTACTGTTGTAGGTTACTGTTGAGATTACTGCTGTAGGTTACTGTTGAGATTACTGTTGTAGGTTACTGTTGTAGATTACTGTTGTAGGTTACTGTAGAGATTACTGCTGTAGGTTACTGTTGAGATTACTGCTGTAAATTACTGTTGAGATTACTGGTTACTGTTGAGATTACTGCTGTAGGTTACTGTTGAGATTACTGCTGTAGGTTACTGTTGAGATTACTGGTTACTGTTGTAGATTACTGCTGTAGGGTTACTGTTGAGATTACTGTTGTAGGTTACTGTTGTAGGTTACTGTTGTAGATTACTGCTGTAGGTTACTGTTGAGATTACTGGTTACTGTTGTAGATTACTGCTGTAGGGCTACTGTTGAGATTACTGTTGTAGGTTACTGTTGTAGATTACTGTTGTAGATTACTGCTGTAGGGCTACTGTTGAGATTACTGCTGTAGGTTACTGTTGTAGATTACTGTTGTAGGTTACTGTTGAGATTACTGCTGTAGGTTACTGTAGAGATTACTGCTGTAGGGTTACTGTTGTAGATTACTGCTGTAGGGCTACTGTTGAGATTACTGCTGTAGGTTACTGTTGAGATTACTGGTTACTGTTGTAGATTACTGTTGTAGGTTACTGTTGAGATTACTGTTGTAGGTTACTGTTGTAGATTACTGCTGTAGGGTTACTGTTGTAGATTACTGCTGTAGGGCTACTGTTGAGATTACTGTTGTAGGTTACTGTTGTAGATTACTGTTGTAGGTTACTGTGAGATTACTGCTGTAGGTTACTGTTGAGATTACTGCTGTAGGTTACTGTTGTAGATTACTGTTGTAGATTACTGCTGTAGGGTTACTGTTGAGATTACTGTTGTAGGTTACTGTTGAGATTACTGTTGTAGGTTACTGTTGAGATTACTGTTGTAGGTTACTGTAGAGATTACTGCTGTAGGGTTACTGCTGAGATTACTACTGTAGGGTTACTGTTGAGATTACTGCTGTAGGTTACTGTTGTAGATTACTGTTGTAGGTTACTGTTGAGATTACTGCTGTAGGGTTACTGTTGAGATTGCTGCTGTAGGTTACTGTTGAGATTACTGGTTACTGTTGAGATTACTGCTGTAGGTTACTGTTGAGATTACTGTTGAGATTACTGCTGTAGGGTTACTGTTGAGATTACTGCTGTAGGTTACTGTTGAGATTACTGTTGAGATTACTGCTGTAGGTTACTGTTGAGATTACTGCTGTAGTTTACTGTTGAGATTACTGCTGTAGGTTACTGTTGAGATTACTGCTGTAGGGTTACTGTTGAGATTACTGCTGTAGGTTACTGTTGAGATTACTGGTTACTGTTGAGATTACTGCTGTAGGTTACTGTTGAGATTACTGTTGTAGGTTACTGTTGAGATTACTGCTGTAGTTTACTGTTGAGATTACTGCTGTATGTTACTGTTGTAGATTACTGTTGTAGGTTACTGTTGAGATTACTGCTGTAGGTTACTGTTGTAGATTACTGTTGTAGGGTTACTGTAGAGATTACTGCTGTAGTTTACTGTTGAGATTACTGCTGTAGGTTACTGTTGTAGATTACTGCTGTAGGGTTACTGTTGTAGATTACTGCTGTAGGGTTACTGTAGAGATTACTGCTGTAGGTTACTGTAGAGATTACTGCTGTAGGGTTACTGTTGAGATTACTGCTGTAGGGTTACTGTTGAGATTACTGGTTACTGTTGAGATTACTGCTGTAGGTTACTGTTGAGATTACTGCTGTAGGGTTACTGTTGAGATTACTGCTGTAGGGTTACTGTAGAGATTACTGCTGTAGGGTTACTGTTGAGATTACTGCTGTAGGTTACTGTTGAGATTACTGTTGTAGGTTACTGTTGAGATTACTGCTGTAGGTTACTGTTGAGATTACTGCTGTAGGTTACTGTTGAGATTACTGGTTACTGTTGAGATTACTGCTGTAGGTTACTGTTGAGATTACTGCTGTAGGTTACTGTTGAGATTACTGCTGTAGGTTACTGTAGAGATTACTGCTGTAGGGTTACTGTAGAGATTACTGCTGTAGTTTACTGTTGAGATTACTGCTGTAGGTTACTGTTGAGATTACTGCTGTAGGTTACTGTTGAGATTACTGCTGTAGGTTACTGTTGAGATTACTGCTGTAGGTTACTGTAGAGATTACTGCTGTAGGGTTACTGTAGAGATTACTGCTGTAGGTTACTGTAGAGATTACTGCTGTAGGGTTACTGTTGAGATTACTGCTGTAGGGTTACTGTTGAGATTACTGGTTACTGTTGAGATTACTGTTGTAGGTTACTGTTGAGATTACTGCTGTAGGTTACTGTTGAGATTACTGCTGTAGGGTTACTGTAGAGATTACTGCTGTAGGGTTACTGTTGAGATTACTGCTGTAGGTTACTGTTGAGATTACTGGTTACTGTTGAGATTACTGTTGTAGGTTACTGTTGAGATTACTGCTGTAGGTTACTGTTGAGATTACTGCTGTAGGTTACTGTTGAGATTACTGGT
>NW_026278959.1:92500-162500 GCF_023373465.1 Oncorhynchus keta | reverse complement strand
ATGATTTATCCACTCCTAATTGGAGCCAATTACACTCACTGGAGAAGCCTGAAGACCCAACTGTCACGCCCTGACCTCAGAGAGCCTTTTATTCTCTAATTTGGTTAGGTCTGGGTGTGACTAGGTGGGTACATCTAGTTTTTGTATTTCTATGTTGGCCTGGTATGGTTCCCAATCAGAGGCAGCTGTCTATCGTTGTCTCTGATTGGGGATCATATTTAGACAGCCTTTTCCCACTGGGTTTTTTTGTGGGATCTTGTTTTTGGTTAGTTGCCATAGTTTCACGTTTCGTTTGTGCTTTATTGTTTTTTTGTTCAGTGAATCAATATGTTGAACCACGCTGCACTTTGGTCCGACAATCCTTACAACGACATCCGTGACACCGACGTTGAATTCACAAACAGTGAAACCCAGGCCACCTAAGTATGATTCTCAATCAGAGACGACTAACGACACCTGCCTCTGATTGAGAACCATACAAGGCCGAAACATAGAAAAACAACCTAGAAACACAAAACATAGAATGCCCACCCAACTCACGTCCTGACCAACTAAAACCAACAAATAACACAAGAAATAGAAATAGGGTCAGAACGTGACAGACAATATATACCCAGGAAAGTAGAATCACGGCGACTTTTCAAACTTCTACCTTCTACTTTTTTTTTTTTTTTTTTACCTTTACTACTTTCTTTCTTCTACGTTCTACTTTCAGATTTCTACCACTCGAAGAACAAAAGCACAGAATGTAAACGCGTGTGCATTTATTTTCAAGTGATAGAGACTCACAAACAGCGCTTTGAAAAGTATCCCGGAATTATACTTTATACTTTAGTAAAGTCATAGCGTCTATATACAGCATATTTTAAAGACACGTGATGGAAACAGGAAGTGTTGGTACGTTTTTATAAATGTCAACAGGCAACTTTTTGTGTTGTGTTGGTAAGATGAAGTATGTGTCAAATTGTGATGGAAACGATTTCTTGCGGAATTGTTGATATTCATATTGTGGGACATCTTGATGATGATGTAAAAATGTACGCTGAGAGTCGGGAAGCAAGGGAGTGTTTTAATAAATAATCGCAACGTAATGCAAAACAAGAAACACGAACACGAGCACAGACATGACACTGAAACAGAAACAACGCGGGGAAGGTAATCAGGGAAATGGTGGAGTCCAGGTGAGTCTGGTGATGCGCAGGTGCACGTAATGATGGTGACAGGTGTGCGCCATAACGAGCAGCCTGGTGATGAAGAGGGAGCCGAAGAGGAAGCCGAAGAGGGAGCCGAAGAGGGAGCCGAAGAGGAAGCCGAAGAGGGAGCCGGAGAGGGAGCCGAAGAGGAAGCCGAAGAGGGAGCCGAAGAGGGAGCCGAAGAGGGAGCCGAAGAGGGGGCCAAAGAGGGAGCCGAAGAGGGAGCACACATGACAGATGTGCACTACTTCATAACGCCTTTAATCCTCAGTCTGATAGAAATACACCGCTGGTGGGAGAATTAGCTGATTTTGTGTCAATCAATCCCACAAGTCCAGAGGCAAGATACCCTCCACCTCCAAGGTAGAGGGAACATCCCCCTCCACCTCCAAGGTAGAGGGAACATCCCCCTCCACCTCCAAGGTAGAGGGAACATCCCCCTCCACCTCCAAGGTAGAGGGAACATCCCCCTCCAAGGTAGAGGGAACATCCCCTCCAAGGTAGAGGAAACATCCCCTCCACCTCCAAGGTAGAGGGAACATCCCCTCCAAGGTAGAGGAAACATCCCCCTCCAAGGTAGAGGAACATCCCCCTCCAAGGTAGAGGAAACATCCCCTCCAAGGTAGAGGAAACATCCCCCTCCAAGGTAGAGGGAACATCCACCTCCAAGGTAGAGGAAACATCCCCCTCCAAGGTAGAGGGAACATCCCCTCCAAGGTAGAGGGAACATCCCCTCCAAGGTAGAGGAAACATCCCCTCCAAGGTAGAGGGAACATCCACCTCCAAGGTAGAGGAAACATCCCCTCCAAGGTAGAGGGAACATCCCCTCCAAGGTAGAGGAAACATCCCCTCCAAGGTAGAGGGAACATCCCCTCCAAGGTAGAGGGAACATCCCCCTCCAAGGTAGAGGGAACATCCCCTCCAAGGTAGAGGGAACATCCCCTCCAAGGTAGAGGGAACATCCCCCTCCAAGGTAGAGGGAACATCCCCTCCAAGGTAGAGGGAACATCCACCTCCAAGGTAGAGGGAACATCCCCTCCAAGGTAGAGGAAACATCCCCCTCCAAGGTAGAGGGAACATCCCCTCCAAGGTAGAGGGAACATCCCCTCCAAGGTAGAGGGAACATCCCCCTCCAAGGTAGAGGGAACATCCCCCTCTAACTCCACCTCCAAGGTAGAGGGAACATCCCCTCCAAGGTAGAGGGAACATCCCCCTCCAAGGTAGAGGGAACATCCCCTCCAAGGTAGAGGAACATCCCCCTCTAACTCCACCTCCAAGGTAGAGGCAACATCCCCCTCTACCTCCAAGGTAGAGGAAACATCCCCTCCACCTCCAATAAATCAGTCTACTGTTTCCTTCTTTCTCTAGTAATTCTCCTGAAATGGTTTACAATGAGATCCTGAAGTTGTTCCCTTAATAGTCTTTGTACTGGACCAGTTCTACCTTCAAAACCCTTCATAGTTTTACAACAAACTGATTTGCAGAAAAATGTCCTAAAATTAGCAACTGAATTGGTTCTTCGGTTGATTCTTCGTCTTTGTAAATCCAATGTACTACACTCTGTATTGAACTTCCCAACAATGTCCTTCACGTGTACAAAGACCACTACAATGTACAAAGACTGCAGTGTGGAAACAAAAGCTACAGTCTTAATCTCAGTCAGTTGGCAGGTAGCCCTGGCGATTAGAGCATATGGGGCAATAACCAAAAGGTTGCTTGTTTTAAATCCTCCGTTCTGCCCTGAGCCCCCACACAACTTCTCCCCAGGCACCGATGATGTGGACTTTGGTTAAGGCAGCCCCCCAAAAAAACACCTCTTTGATTCACAGGGTTATATGTGGAAGACACAAATATTCTTTAACATGTCTCCTCCCCTTCATCTACACAGGTTGAAGTGGACACACAGTCTGTGTCATGACAAGAGCAGGGGTTCCTGTATGAGCCTGTATGTAAAACTTTTTGTAAATGTTTATCTGATGTAGATTAAAGAACTGTGATCATTTAATATATGGAACTCCTCCTTGATGGTGAACGTGCGATGTTACGTGTGTGTGTGTGTGTGTGTCTCCGCTGTGTGTGTGTGTGTGTGTGTGTGTGTGTGTGTGTGTGTGTGTGTGTGTGTGTGTGTGTGTGTGTGTGTGTGTGTGTGTGTGTGTGTGTGTGTGTGTGTGTGTGTGTGTGTGTGTGTGTGTGTGTGTGTGTGCGTGTGTGTGTGTGTGTGTGTGTGTGTGTGTGTGTGTGTGTGTGTGTGTGTGTGTGTGTGTGTGTGTGTGTGTGTGTGTGTGTGTGTGTGTGTGTGTGTGTGTGTGTGATGCCCTGTTTCCCTATAATGTGTGTGGTCTCAGGTTGTGTTGCTGTCTGACACATTCTAGTTGGACTCATCCAGGCTTGGTAGGAAGGTAACCTTACACAGAGAGAGATAATGACCCTGTCTGTGACAGAGAGGAAAACCCACAGTGTTATTAATGTTATCACTATGGAACATTAAACTACCCACACAGTCCCTGTCACGATGGGGTTTATAAATGTCCATCTACCTGTCCTCTGTCTCTCTCATCCCTCCCTTCTCATTTCACCATACAACTCTCTACCAGCTACAGGTCAGTAACATTCAGTCTCAGGTCTAGTCTCAGGTCTTGTTACAGGTCTTGTTACAGGTCTAGTCACAGGTCTAGTCACAGGTCAGTAACATTCAGTCTCAGGTCTAGTCACAGGTCAGTAACATTCAGTCTCAGGTCTAGTCACAGGTCAGTCACAGGTCTAGTCTCAGGTCTAGTCTCAGGTCTAGTCTCAGATCTAGTCTCAGGTCTAGTCTCAGGTCTTGTTACAGGTCTAGTCACAGGTCTAGTCACAGGTCTAGTCTCAGGTCTAGTCTCAGGTCTAGTCACAGGTCTAGTCTCAGGTCTAGTCTCAGGTCTAGTCTCAGGTCTAGTCTCAGGTCTTGTTACAGGTCTTGTTACAGGTCTAGTCACAGGTCTAGTCACAGGTCAGTAACATTCAGTCTCAGGTCTAGTCACAGGTCAGTAACATTCAGTCTCAGGTCAGTCACAGGTCTAGTCTCAGGTCTAGTCTCAGGTCTAGTCTCAGGTCTAGTCACAGGTCTAGTCACAGGTCTTGTTACAGGTCTTGTTACAGGTCTAGTCACAGGTCTAGTCACAGGTCAGTAACATTCAGTCTCAGGTCTAGTCACAGGTCAGTCACAGGTCTAGTCACAGGTCTAGTCTCAGGTCTAGTCACAGGTCTAGTCACAGGTCTAGTCACAGGTCTAGTCTCAGGTCTAGTCACAGGTCTAGTCACAGGTCTAGTCACAGGTCTAGTCACAGGTCAGTAACAGGTCAGTCAGTAACAGTTAAAGAAAACGATAGGGTTGTTTAGGGTTGTATGGGGCTAGGGTTGTATAGGGTTAGGGTTTTACAATTCTGGTTACTTTCCTAAAATGTCTAGCCTAGTTACAGGTCAGTAACAGGTCAGTCAGTAACAGTTAAAACTAAAATGTCTAGCCTAGTTACAGGTCAGTAACAGGTCAGTCAGTAACAGTTAAAACTAAAATGTCTAGCCTAGTTACAGGCAACTGTACAGGAGGGTTGTCCCGGTTTGTTGCTGCCACTATGTTCCATCAGTCAGGATGTATGAATGAGGAGATGGAAGGCTTCTTTATTGAACACTGATAACTAATGTGCTATTCAGTAATAACCCAGCCCGGGCAAACACACAGGAAGAATCTCTAACCCCACTAAGCTGCAGGTGGGACAGAAGATTAGCTGATTGGCTGCTGAAACTTTCTGTCCCTACTTTAATTTCACACTCTTCTCTCTCTCTCTCTCTCTCTCTCTCTCTCTCTCTCTCTCTCTCTCTCTCTCTCTCTCTCTCTCTCTCTCTCTCTCTCTCTCTCTCTCACACTCTCACTCTCTCTCTCCCCTCTCTCTCCCCAGTGTCCCAGTCTGGTTGGTAATCCTCGTCTGAAAAAAGCCTGTTGTGGCGTGGGACTGAGAAAAGGGGGTGAGATAGACAGACAGACCCAGCCTGCAGTACGGAGCCGCAGCCTCGCAGCCAGGAGCCACTCAGCAAGGACCTGTCACATCACAGTACTGCAGCCCCACAGAGGACCCAGGCACCTGAAGGGCGAGAGAGAAGAACAGAGAGCAAAAGAGAGCAAAAGAGAGGAGACCAATCACAGGGTACGACGAGGGCACCACACCACATCACACCAGCCAGAAATGCAAACACCACCAAACTTTTGGAGAAAAGACTAAACTTTTTTCCTCTTGATCAAAAGGAGACCTGTGCTGAGTTACATAGTACCTGATAGTTGGCTGAACAGCAGTGTTATACTGTTCTAGAGTGAGTTCTAGGGTGATCCGAGAGTGTTCCAGAGCGTTCGGGAGAGTTCCAAGCGTGTTCTAGAGTGAGTTCTAGGGTGATCCGAGAGTGTTCCAGAGAGTTCCCGGGAGAGTTCCAAGCGTATTCTAGAGTGTTCTATACAGTGTTCTAGAATATTTTCATCGGCCATAGGATCTGTGGGAACTAGAGCCAGACAGCAGGATGAGTGCCACTGAAGACATAGCAAAGGACTACTATGACTACCCTGATTGGAACATGGAGAACCCTGTGCCTACCAAGGTCCCAGCTGAGTGAGTACTGTTAACTCTTATTATTCCAGTTGTACAATCTCTGTTGTTCCAGACATTGTTGTTTCGTTGTTCTCTACTACTTGTTGTGGGCTTGTGACTTGGTTATCAGTGAAATCCTCTCCCTAATCCTTTCGTTGTATCAATGTTTAAAGTGTCCACCAAGGTCCCAGTCAAGTGAGTACACAGCAATGACATCTCTATGGGAGTAACTGTATTATACCATTCTGGATGACCCATCCATGTGAGAATTTACCTCTTGTTGTTTTATAGTTCTCTTCAACTTTTTGTGTGGGGTTATGATTTGAATGTTTTGAAATCTGCTTCATACACCCTTGGTTAAATGTTTGAATCATTCATTTGGGTGAACTGCTTCAATAAGGTCAAGTCTTTAACTAGATTTGCCTCAGGTGCATAAATAATATCTCCAGACAGTACATGTGGCTGAAACAGAAATATCTCCAGACAGTAGACGTGGCTGAAGCTTGGAGGTGATCAGTGTTATTAACTAATAGCCTCAGACATTAGACATGGCTGAAGCTTGGAGGTGATCAGTGTTATTAACTAATAGCACCAGACAGTAGACCTGGCTGAAGCTTGGAGGTGATCAGTGTTATTAACTAATAGCGCCAGACAGTAGACCTGGCTGAAGCTTGGAGGTGATCGGTGTTAATAACTAATAGCGCCAGACAGTAGACCTGGCTGAAGCCTGGAGGTGATCAGTGTTATTAACTACTAGCGCCAGACAGTAGACCTGGCTGAAGCCTGGTGGTGATCAGTGTTATTAACTAGTAGCACCAGACAGTAGACCTGGCTGAAGCCTGGAGGTGATCAGTGTTATTAACTAATAGCACCAGACAGTAGACCTGGCTGAAGCCTGGAGGTGATCAGTGTTATTAACTAATAGCACCAGACATTAGACCTGGCTGAAGTGTGGAGGTGATCAGTGTTATTAACTAATGGCGCCAGACAGTAGACCTGGCTGAAGCCTGGAGGTGATCAGTGTTATTAACTAATAGCGCCAGACAGTAGACCTGGCTGAAGCTTGGAGGTGATCAGTGTTATTAACTAATAGCGCCAGACAGTAGACCTGGCTGAAGCCTGGAGGTGATCAGTGTTATTAACTAATAGCACCAGACAGTAGACCTGGCTGAAGCCTGGAGGTGATCATTGTCATTAACTAATAGCGCCAGACAGTAGACCTGGCTGAAGCCTGGAGGTGATCAGTCTTATTAACTAATAGCACCAGACAGTAGACCTGGCTGAAGCCTGGAGGTGATCAGTGTTATTAACTAATAGCGCCCAGGAACAGTGGGTTAACTGCCTTGTTCAGGGGCAGAACGATAGATTTTTACCTTGTCAGCTCGGGGATTCGATCCAGCAACCTTTCAGTAACTGGCCCAAAGGTCTAACCACTAGGTTACCTGCTGATAGTTTCGTTTAGTAACAGTCACTTGGTTTAGTAACACTAACATACGGTATCGTCCGTGTCAGTCAGCTGTCAATCATCGCTCTTTGTCCTGGGTTGTTTTGATTAGGGCACAGTGTAGCAAAAAATATTCCGCAACAGATATGAATGTTTTACTCAGACACTGCAGCACCTCCGTCTGTCAGCCAAACCTCCCTGCTCTGGCAGGCCTGTGTCTCATTCATTGGAAACAAACGGAAGAAAACAGACTGGGAGGGACTAGTTGAACTTGTCCAATAAGAATTGCTCATTTTAGTTTCCGTCGCAAAAGATTTTGCTATGCTGTGTCCTAATGAATATGAGCCTCTAGGCCTACGTATCATGCACAATATATCCCTGGCATTCCTTGCTAGCATTTCTACTAGCATTAGCTTACTACGAGGCCCAGTAAATCCTATCTATCCCACCATTTCTACTAGCATTAGCTTACTACGAGGCCCAGTAAATCCTATCTATCCCACCATTTCTACTAGCATTAGCTTACTACGAGGCCCAGTAAATCCTATCTATCCCACCATTACTGCTGGCATTAGTCCAAGCATTACTGCTACAGGAGCTTTACTATAACTGCTGCATTACTATGAGACCCAGAAATACCAACGTTTTTTATGAAGACCTATCCCAAGATTTAGGATTATTGCTACAGTACCCATTCTATGAAGCATTTACAGCAGTACTGTGAATCGTTGTAGCCTCAACATGAAGCATTACTATGAAGCATTATAGCATTACTATGAAGCATTATAGCATTACTATGAAGCACTATAGTATTACTATGGAATAGTATAGCATTACCATTAAGCATTTTAGCATTATTATTAAGCATTACAGCATTACTATTAAGCATTATAGCATTACTGTTAAGCATTATAGCATTACTGTTAAGCATTATAGCATTACTGTTAAGCATTATAGTATTACTGTTAAGCATTATAGCATTACTGTTAAGCATTATAGCATTACTGTTAAGCATTATAGCATTACTATTAAGCATTATATCATTACTATTAAGCATTATAGCATTACTATTAAGCATTATAGCATTACTATTATGCATTATAGCATTACTATTAAGCATTATAGCATTACTGTTAAGTATTATAGTATTACTGTTAAGCATTATAGTATTACTTTGAAGCATTGTAGATTTACTATGAGGCAATGTAGCATTACCATGAAGCATTATAGCATTACCATGAAGCATTATAGTACTACTATGAAGCATTGTAGCATTACTATGAAGCATTATAGCACTGCCATGTTGCGTTATAGCATCACCATGAAGCACTGTAGAATTACCATTAAGCATTATAGCATTTAAATGAAGCATTATAGCATTACTATGAATCATTACAGCATTACCATGAAGCATTATAGCATTCCTATGAACAATTAGAACATTATCATGAAGCATTACATTATATACAGCTGTAATACAACTA
Organism: Oncorhynchus keta; assembly: GCF_023373465.1. NCBI lineage: Eukaryota > Metazoa > Chordata > Actinopteri > Salmoniformes > Salmonidae > Oncorhynchus > Oncorhynchus keta. Next base: position 153,769 of record NW_026278959.1, on the reverse strand, counting down.
CAGTACCCATAATGCAGTGTGTCTGTGTTTGTGAATGTTACTTTGCAGAGTAATCCCACCATGTGACCCTACAGCTGATGATAGACTCTACCACATCTGCATCTCTGCCATTTCTGTAAGTCCATGATGTACTACACTACCCATCATTCTCTGTTGTTTGTATGTCCATGATGTACCACAGTACCCAGAATTATCTATTGTCTGTAAGTCCATGATGTACTACAGTACCCATCATTCTCTGTTGTTTGTATGTCCATGATGTACCACAGTACCCAGAATTATCTCTTGTCTGTAAGTCCATGATGTACTACAGTACCCATAATGCTCTGTGTAACATATCTGGTTGTTTCTGTTATGCTGGGCGTACAGTACACAACTTTCAAAATCTTAACATTGCTGAGCTTCTCACATTAAACAACTACGTTTCCTGTAGTTTTATGTCTTGCCAACGTAGTGGTACGTCGACTAACTGATCTGACACAGACGGGGTCCCACACTAATAAACTCAGCACAATAAACTGTGTTAATTTGCATCAAACTTAAAATGTGTAAATATTTGTATGAATGTAAAAAGATTCAACAACTGAGACATAAATTGAACAAGTTCCACAGACATGTGACTAACAGAAATGGAATAATGTGTCCCTGAACAAAGGGGGGTCAAAATCAAAAGTAACAGTCAGTTTCGGGTGTGGCCACCAGCTGCATTAAGTACTGCAGTGCATCTCCTCCTCATGGACTGCACCAGATTTGCCAGTTCTTGCTGTGAGATGTTACCCCACTCTTCCACCAAGCACCTGCAAGTTCCCAGACATTTGTGGAGGGAATGACCCTAGCCCTCACCCGCCGATCCAACAGGTCCCAGACGTGCTCAATGCGATTGAGATCCGGGCTCTTCACTGGCCATGGAAGAACACTGACCTTCCTGTCTTGCAGGAAATCACAAACAGAAAGAGCAGTATGGCTGGTGACATTGCCATGCTGGAGGGTCATGTCAGGAAGAGCCTGCAGGAAGGGTACCACATGAGGGAGGAGGGTGTCTTCCCTGTAACGCACAGCGTTGAGATTGCCTGCAATGACCACAAGCTCAGTCCGATGATGCTGTTTCACACCACCCCAGACCATGACGGACCCTCCACCTCCAAATCGATCCCGTTCCCGAGTACAGGTCTCGGAGTAACGCTCACTGTTTCGACGATAAATGCGAATCCAACCAGCACCCCTGGTGAGACAAAACAGTGACTCGTCAGTGATGAGCACTTTTTGCCAGTTCTGTCTGGTCCAGCGACGGTGGGTTTGTGCCTTACAGGTGACGCTGTTGGCCAATGATGTCAGGTGAGGACCTGCCTTACAACAGGCCTACAAGACCTGAGTCCAGCCTCTCTCAGCCTATTGCGGACAGTCTGAGCACTGATGGAGGGATTGTGTGTTCCTGGAGTAACTGGGAAAGTTGATGTTGCCATCCTGTACCTGTCCCGCAGGTGTGATGTTTGGATGTACCGATCCTGTGCAGGTGTTGTTGATCAGCTGTCCTCATAGTGGCCACATCTGCAGTCCTCATGCCTCCTTGCTGCATGACTCGGGCAGTTGTTGTTGCCATCCTGTACCTGTCCCGCAGCTGTGATGTTTGGATGTTCCGATCCTGTGCAGGTGTTGTTTCACGTGGTCTGCCACTGCGAGGACGATCAGCTGTCCGTCCTGTCTCCCTTTAGCGCTGTCTTAGGCGTCTCACAGTATGGACATTGCAATTTATTGCCCTGGCCACATCTGGAGTCCTCATGCCTCCTTGCAGCATGCCTAAGGCATGTTCACCCAGATGAGCAGGGATCCTGGGCATCTTTCTTTTGGTGTTTTTCAGAGTCAGTAGAAAGGCCTCTTTAGTGTCCTAAGTTTTCATAACTGGGACCTTAAATTGCCTACCGTCTGTAAGCTGTTAGTGTCTTAACGACCGTTCCACAGGTGTATGTTCATTAATTGTTTATGGTTCACTGAACAAGCATGGGAAACAGTGTTTAAACCCTTTACAATGGATTTTTACGAATTTTCTTTGAAAGACAGGGACGTTTCTTTTTTTTGCTGAGTTTAGGATGTGATGATCCTCCATACCATAATGTCTCACTAAAACAATGGCGGGATTGTTAATGTAGCTACAATGAGCTGTGGCTCAAAGCAGCCTAGCTTTCTGTCAGAAATTCTAGCCAACGTTTAGATTTTTAATAACATTGCTAATGAACTTCCGAGCTGTAACAATTTGACACGTTGGCTTTGGTTAAAGGCAGAAATATGAGGATGTCTTGGACTGCTCAATGACGGGATCGGTAGCCCTCAGATTGTGTCTCTGTCGAGCATCGTGACGACCGCGCATCCCGAGATTTTGTCTTCGATCTCAAAAACATGTCAGGGACAGCTAAATCAGGGCCAAAATCATGTAAACTGTTGCTCTGGTCCACCTGAACCAGACTGTTCTGGCTCTGGTCCACCTCAACCTGACTGTTCTGGCTCTGGTCAACCTGAACCTGACTGTTCTGGCTCTGGTCCACCTGAACCAGACTGTTCTGGCTCTGGTCCACCTGAACCTGACTGTTCTGGCTCTGGTCCACCTGAACCAGACTGTTCTGGCTCTGGTCCACCTGAACCTGACTGTTCTGGCTCTGGTCCACCTCAACCAGACTGTTCTGGCTCTGGTCCACCTGAACCTGACTGTTCTGGCTCTGTCCACCTCAACCAGACTGTTCTGGCTCTGGTCCACCTCAACCTGACTGTTCTGGCTCTGGTCCACCTGAACCTGACTGTTCTGGCTCTGGTCCACCTGAACCTGACTGTTCTGGCTCTGGTCCACCTGAACCAGACTGTTCTGGTTCTGGTCCACCTGAACCTGACTGTTTTGGCTCTGGTCCACCTCAACCTGACTGTTCTGGCTCTGGTCCACCTCAACCAGACTGTTCTGGCTCTGGTCCACCTGAACCTGACTGTTCTGGCTCTGTCCACCTCAACCAGACTGTTCTGGCTCTGGTCCACCTCAACCTGACTGTTCTGGCTCTGGTCCACCTGAACCTGACTGTTCTGGCTCTGGTCCACCTGAACCTGTCTGTTCTGGCTCTGGTCCACCTGAACCAGACTGTTCTGGTTCTGGTCCACCTGAACCTGACTGTTCTGGCTCTGGTCCACCTCAACCAGACTGTTCTGGCTCTGCTCCACCTCAACCTGACTGTTCTGGCTCTGGTCACCTCAACCTGACTGTTCTGGCTCTGGTCCACCTGAACCTGACTGTTCTGGTTCTGGTCCACCTCAACCTGACTGTTCTGGCTCTGGTCCACCTAAACCTGACTGTTCTGGCTCTGGTCCACCTGAACCTGACTGTTCTGGCTCTGGTCCACCTGAACCAGACTGTTCTGGTTCTGGTCCACCTGAACCTGACTGTTCTGGCTCTGGTCCACCTCAACCAGACTGTTCTGGCTCTGCTCCACCTCAACCTGACTGTTCTGGCTCTGGTCACCTCAACCTGACTGTTCTGGCTCTGGTCCACCTGAACCTGACTGTTCTGGTTCTGGTCCACCTCAACCTGACTGTTCTGGTTCTGGTCCACCTCAACCTGACTGTTCTGGCTCTGGTCCACCTAAACCTGACTGTTCTGGCTCTGGTCCACCTGAACCTGACTGTTCTGGCTCTGGTCCACCTAAACCTGACTGTTCTGGCTCTGGTCCACCTGAACCTGACTGTTCTGGCTCTGGTCCACCTAAACCTGACTGTTCTGGCTCTGGTCCACCTCAACCTGACTGTTCTGGCTCTGGTCCACCTGAACCTGACTGTTCTGGCTCTGGTCCACCTGAACCAGACTGTTCTGGCTCTGGTCCACCTGAACCTGACTGTTCTGGCTCTGGTCCACTTGAACCTGACTGTTCTGGCTCTGGTCCACCTGAACCTGACTGTTCTGGCTCTGGTCCACCTGAACCAGACTGTTCTGGCTCTGCTCACCTCAACCTGACGGTTCTGGCTCTGGTCCACCTGAACCTGACTGTTCTGGCTCTGCTCACCTCAACCTGACGGTTCTGGCTCTGCTCACCTCAACCAGACGGTTCTGGCTCTGCTCACCTCAACCAGACGGTTCTGGCTCTGCTCACCTCAACCAGACGGTTCTGGCTCTGCTCACCTCAACCAGACGGTTCTGGCTCTGCTCACCTCAACCAGACGGTTCTGGCTTGACTCAGCACAGTTTGACTCAACACAGTTTGTCTCAACGGAGTTTGTCTCAACACAGTTTGACTCAACACAGTTTGACTCAGCACAGGTTGTCTCAACACAGTTTGTCTCAGCACAGGTTGTCTCAACACAGTTTGTCTCAACACAGTTTGTCCCAGCACAGTTTGTCCCAGCACAGTTTGTCCCAGCACAGTTTGTCTCAGCACAGTTTGTCCCAGCACAGTAGTGTGAAAAGCCCATTATGACACCATTATGTCATTACTTCACACACGTCTCACTCTCTATCCTCTTCACGTTTACACCACCTCTTCAGCCACATTCCCACTCTGTAATCCCAGGTGTAAAATGACTGTCTGATACTGTATAAAGCCATCAGTAACAACTCTTACACGATAAGGTTGTCTAGGTCAATATATAAATCAAATCAAATGGTATTTATAAAGCCCTTCTTACATCAGCTGATATCTCAAAGTGCTGTAAAGAAGCCCAAGCCTATAAAACCACAAACAGCCAAGCAATGCAGGTGTTGAGGCCAATATACCATGGTCTTTCCTGTAGATAAGATTACAGTCTGATTTCAACACCATTGGTATGGTCTTCTGTAAGGACTTTATGTAACCTGATGTATTTATCCAGTAAACCTGTAGTGTTATATATCGACGGTACCATAGCTGATAACCCTCCAATCCACAACTAAACTACAGATTAAGAAGTTAATTTTTTTACTGCGGAGATGAAACCAGTCCGTTTTGGCTAAACATTCCACTCTTTGAACTCAATGTCATGTGTTTTTACTCCAAACAGGAATTTAAGGCCAAACACCATACCATAAAAGTTATTTTTTCTTCCGTTTAGCATATCACAATCAACTTTTACCCGTTTGTTTCTATTACAAATATTGTATTAAAATATGCTAATGTATCATTAAATATGTGCAAATGAACTTTTCAGGACACTAGATTAAGTGAGCTGTGAAGTCACTCTAGGTCAATACTGCTCAGTGAGCTGTGAAGTCACTCTAGGTCAATACTGCTCAGTGAGCTGTGAAGTCACTCTAGGTCAATACTGCTCAGTGAGCTGTGAAGTCACTCTAGGTCAATACTGCTCAGTGAGCTGTGAAGTCACTCTAGGTCAATACTGCTCAGTGAGCTGTGAAGTCACTCTAGGTCAATACTGCTCAGTGAGCTGTGAAGTCACTCTAGGTCAATACTGTTCAGTGAGCTGTGAAGTCACTCTAGGTCAATACTGCTCAGTGAGCTGTGAAGTCACTCTAGGTCAATACTGCTCAGTGAGCTGTGAAGTCACTCTAGGTCAATACTGCTCAGTGAGCTGTTAAGTCACTCTAGGTCAATACTGCTCAGTGAGCTGTGAAGTCACTCTAGGTCAATACTGCTCAGTGAACTGTGAAGTCACTCTAGGTCAATACTGCTCAGTGAGCTGTTAAGTCACTCTAGGTCAATACTGCTCAGTGAGCTGTGAAGTCACTCTAGGTCAATATTGCTCAGTGAACTGTGAAGTCACTCTAGGTCAATACTGCTCAGTGAGCTGTGAAGTCACTCTAGGTCAATACTGCTCAGTGAGCTGTGAAGTCACTCTAGGTCAATACTGCTCAGTGAGCTGTGAAGTCACTCTAGGTCAATACTGCTCAGTGAACTGTGAAGTCACTCTAGGTCAATACTGCTCAGTGAGCTGTGAAGTCACTCTAGGTCAATACTGCTCAGTGAGCTGTGAAGTCACTCTAGGTCAATACTGCTCAGTGAGCTGTTAAGTCACTCTAGGTCAATACTGCTCAGTGAGCTGTGAAGTCACTCTAGGTCAATACTGCTCAGTGAACTGTGAAGTCACTCTAGGTCAATACTGCTCAGTGAGCTGTGAAGTCACTCTAGGTCAATACTGCTCAGTGAGCTGTGAAGTCACGCTAGGTCAATACTGCTCAGTGAGCTGTGAAGTCACTCTAGGTCAATACTGCTCAGTGAACTGCGAATCCACTCTAGGTCAATACTGTTCAGTGAGCTGTGAAGTCACTCTAGGTCAATACTGCTCAGTGAGCTGTGAAGTCACTCTAGGTCAATACTGCTCAGTGAGCTGTGAAGTCACTCTAGGTCAATACTGCTCAGTGAGCTGTGAAGTCACTCTAGGTCAATACTGCTCAGTGAGCTGTGAAGTCACTCTAGGTCAATACTGCTCAGTGAGCTGTGAAGTCACTCTAGGTCAATACTGCTCAGTGAGCTGTGAAGTCCTGACTAATTGTGACCCAGTGAGACCCATGGAAACCCTTTTGTTGTGGGGTCTCCCACCCCCAGTCTTTGGTCTGACCCAGGGGAGAGGGCAGGGGGTCCACAGCTGCACAAGTGTCAAGGGTCAAATGGGTCGGGCAGAAGGACCAGACAGATGTGGCCAACTGAGATAACTGAAATGTCTCCTGGACTAATTGGTCTGTCTCCCGTTCTGTGGTGCAGCTGGTGGTCATGTTGATCCTAGCATTCCTTGCCAGGAGGATGAAGCTGGCGGATGGGCAGAAAAGGAGTTTACTCAGGTGAGACGCTCTTCTCTTACCCCATATTATAATCTTAGACTTCAACAAATACCTTTAAATGGCATCCTAATCCTCCCTTCTGTGGGAAAGTGAATTTACAAACGGAATAGGACTTTTTATTTTATTTAAATGATACCCCCCCAACCCTGCCGTCCACTCTGTTGCATCACATGACATCATATATCAAACCTGAAGCAGCTTGGTTCTAACATCCTGGTTCTAAATATTTTCCTGTTTGATCCCCAGCCCAGTGAACTTCCTGGACCACACGCAACACAAGGGCTTAGCTGTAGCAGTGTTTGGAGTGCTGTTCTGCAAACTGTTTGGTCTGGTCATAGCACCAAACCCTCTTCCCTTCACCACAGACCAAGCCAACAAACGTAAGGAGCAGGAAGATGTAGAAAATTGTGAAATGATATAGATCGGAGTAGTGTTTTGTTCCACAATTATTAGGAGTTCACAGCGAAACCTATTGTCATTCTTAGATCATTATTTTCTCCTTAAAGGGAAACTTCACCGCTACACTCTATTTGGGGTGTTTTTCCTGTCAGACATCATATCCTGTCAGACATCACATCCTGTCAGACATCCTGTCAGACATCACATCCTGTCAGACATCCTGTCAGACATCATATCCTGTCAGAAATCACATCCTGTCAGACATCACATCCTGTCAGACATCACATCCTGTCAGACGTCACATCCTGTCAGACATCACATCCTGTCAGACATCACATCCTGTCAGACATCACATCCTGTCAGACATCCTGTCAGATAATACCACATAATACTACTGATGAAAGGTGTTTCAGACATAATACTACTGATGAAAGGTGTTTCAGATATAATACTACTGATGAAAGGTGTTTCAGATATAATACTACTGATGAAAGGTGTTTCAGATATAATACTACTGATGAAAGGTGTTTCAGATATAATACTACTGATGAAAGGTGTTTCAGATATAATACTACTGATGAAAGGTGTTTCAGATATAATACTACTGATGAAAGGTGTTTCAGACATAATACTACTGATGAAAGGTGTTTCAGATATAATACTACTGATGAAAGGTGTTTCAGATATAATACTACTGATTAAAGGTGTTTCAGATATAATACTACTGATGAAAGGTGTTTCAGATATAATACTACTGATGAAAGGTGTTTCAGATATAATACTACTGATGAAAGGTGTTTCAGATATAATACTACTGATGAAAGGTGTTTCAGATATAATACTACTGATGAAAGGTGTTTCAGATATAATACTACTGATGAAAGGTGTTTCAGATATAATACTACTGATGAAAGGTGTTTCAGATATAATACTACTGATGAAAGGTGTTTCAGATATAATACTACTGATGAAAGGTGTTTCAGATATAATACTACTGATGAAAGGTGTTTCAGATATAATACTACTGATGAAAGGTGTTTCAGACATAATACTACTGATGAAAGGTGTTTCAGACATAATACTACTGATGAAAGGTGTTTCAGATATAATACTACTGATGAAAGGTGTTTCAGACATAATACTACTGATGAAAGGTGTTTCAGACATAATACTACTGATGAAAGGTGTTTCAGATATAATACTACTGATGAAAGGTGTTTCAGATATAATACTACTGATGAAAGGTGTTTCAGACATAATACTACTGATGAAAGGTGTTTCAGATATAATACTACTGATGAAAGGTGTTTCAGACATAATACTACTGATGAAAGGTGTTTCAGATATAATACTACTGATGAAAGGTGTTTCAGATATAATACTACTGATGAAAGGTGTTTCAGATATAATACTACTGATGAAAGGTGTTTCAGATATAATACTACTGATGAAAGGTGTTTCAGATATAATACTACTGATGAAAGGTGTTTGTGTAAAACATGAAGACTGATCACCAGGATGTGTAAAACATGAAGACTGATCCTCAGGATGTGTAAAACATGAAGACTGATCATCAGGATGTGTAAAACATGAAGACTGATCATCAGGATGTGTAAAACATGAAGACTGATCCTCAGAATGTGTAAAACATGAAGACTGATCACCAGGATGTGTAAAACATGAAGACTGATCCTCAGGATGTGTAAAACATGAAGACTGATCACCAGGATGTGTAAAACACGAAGACTGATCATCAGGATGTGTAAAACATGAAGACTGATCCTCAGGATGTGTAAAACATGAAGACTGATTATCAGGATGTGTAAAACATGAAGACTGATCATCAGGATGTGTAAAACATGAAGACTGATCCTCAGGATGTGTAAAACATGAAGACAGATCATGAGGATGTGTAAAACATGAAGACTGATCACCAGGATGTGTAAAACATGAAGACTGATCTTCAGGATGTGTAAAACATTATGACAGTCAAGTTGTTTATTGTTACAGTTGAAGTCGGAAAGTTTACATCCACTTAGGTTGGAGTCATTAAAACTAGTTTACATCCACTTAGGTTGGAGTCATTAAAACTAGTTTACATCCACTTAGGTTGGAGTCATTAAAACTAGTTTACATACACTGAGGTTGGAGTCATTAAAACTAGTTTACATACACTTAGGTTGGAGTCATTAAAACTAGTTTACATACACTTAGGTTGGAGTCATTAAAACTAGTTTACATACACTTAGGTTGGAGTCATTAAAACTAGTTTACATACACTTAGGTTGGAGTCATTAAAACTAGTTTACATCCACTTAGGTTGGAGTCATTAAAACTAGTTTACATACACTTAGGTTGGAGTCATTAAAACTAGTTTACATACACTTAGGTTGACCCCAAGCATACTTCCAAAGTTGTTATACGATAGCTTAAGGACGGCAAAGTCAAGGTATTGGAGCAGCCATCACAAAGCCCTGACCTCAATCCTATAGAACATTTGTGCACAGAACTGTAAAGCGTGTGCGAGCAAAGAGGATGGGTCCTTTATGTTGTTGCTCATGGGTCCTTTATCTTGTTGCTCATGGGTCCTTTATCTTGTTGCTCATGGGTCCTTTATCTTGTTGCTCATGGGTCCTTTATCTTGTTGCTCATGGGTCCTTTATCTTGTTGCTCATGGGTCCTTTATGTTGCTGCTCATGGGTCCTTTATGTTGTTGCTCATGGGTCCTTTATCTTGTTGCTCATGGGTCCTTTATGTTGTTGCTCATGGGTCCTTTATCTTGTTGCTCATGGGTCCTTTATGTTGTTGCTCATGGGTCCTTTATGTTGTTGCTCATGGGTCCTTTATCTTGTTGCTCATGGGTCCTTTATCTTGTTGCTCATGGGTCCTTTATGTTGTTGCTCATGGGTCCTTTATGTTGTTGCTCATGGGTCCATTAAGACATGTTGTTGCTCATGGGTCCTTTATGTTGTTGCTCATGGGTCCTTTATGTTGTTGCTCATGGGTCCATTATCTTGTTGCTCATGGGTCCATTATGTTGCTGCTCATGGGTCCTTTATGTTGTTGCTCATGGGTCCATTAAGACATGTTGTTGCTCATGGGTCCTTTATGTTGTTGCTCATGGGTCCATTATGTTGTTGCTCATGGGTCCATTATCTTGTTGCTCATGGGTCCATTATGTTGCTGCTCATGGGTCCTTTATGTTGTTGCTCATGGGTCCTTTAAGACATGTTGTTGCTCATGGGTCCTTTATGTTGTTGCTCATGGGTCCATTATGTTGTTGCTCATGGGTCCATTATGTTGCTGCTCATGGGTCCTTTATCTTGTTGCTCATGGGTCCATTAAGACATGTTGTTGCTCATTGGTCCTTTATGTTGTTGCTCATGGGTCCTTTATGTTGCTGCTCATGGGTCCTTTATGTTGCTGCTCATGGGTCCTTTATGTTGATGCTCATGGGTCCTTTATGTTGTTGCTCATGGGTCCTTTATCTTGTTGCTCATGGGTCCTTTATGTTGTTGCTCATGGGTCCATTATGTTGTTGCTCATGGGTCCTTTATGTTGTTGCTCATGGGTCCATTATGTTGCTGCTCATGGGTCCTTTATCTTGTTGCTCATGGGTCCTTTATGTTGTTGCTCATGGGTCCTTTATGTTGATGCTCATGGGTCCATTATGTTGTTGCTCATGGGTCCTTTATCTTGTTGCTCATGGGTCCTTTATCTTGTTGCTCATGGGTCCTTTATCTTGTTGCTCATGGGTCCTTTATCTTGTTGCTCATGGGTCCTTTATGTTGCTGCTCATGGGTCCTTTATGTTGATGCTCATGGGTCCATTATGTTGTTGCTCATGGGTCCTTTATCTTGTTGCTCATGGGCCCTTTATCTTGTTGCTCATGGGTCCTTTATGTTGCTGCTCATGGGTCCTTTATGTTGATGCTCATGGGTCCATTATGTTGTTGCTCATGGGTCCTTTATGTTGTTGCTCATGGGTCCTTTATGTTGTTGCTCATGGGTCCTTTATGTTTTTGCTCATGGGTCCATTATGTTGTTGCTCATGGGTCCTTTATGTTGTTGCTCATGGGTCCTTTATGTTGTTGCTCATGGGTCCATTATGTTGTTGCTCATGGGTCCATTATGTTGCTGCTCATGGGTCCTTTATCTTGTTGCTCATGGGTCCATTAAGACATGTTGTTGCTCATTGGTCCTTTATGTTGTTGCTCATGGGTCCTTTATGTTGCTGCTCATGGGTCCTTTATGTTGCTGCTCATGGGTCCTTTATGTTGATGCTCATGGGTCCTTTATCTTGTTGCTCATGGGTCCTTTATCTTGTTGCTCATGGGTCCTTTATCTTGTTGCTCATGGGTCCTTTATCTTGTTGCTCATGGGTCCTTTATGTTGCTGCTCATGGGTCCTTTATGTTGATGCTCATGGGTCCATTATGTTGTTGCTCATGGGTCCTTTATCTTGTTGCTCATGGGTCCTTTATCTTGTTGCTCATGGGTCCTTTATGTTGCTGCTCATGGGTCCTTTATGTTGATGCTCATGGGTCCATTATGTTGTTGCTCATGGGTCCTTTATGTTGTTGCTCATGGGTCCTTTATGTTGTTGCTCATGGGTCCTTTATGTTGTTGCTCATGGGTCCTTTATCTTGTTGCTCATGGGTCCTTTATGTTGTTGCTCATGGGTCCTTTATCTTGTTGCTCATGGGTCCTTTATGTTGTTGCTCATGGGTCCTTTATGTTGTTGCTCATGGGTCCTTTATCTTGTTGCTCATGGGTCCTTTATCTTGTTGCTCATGGGTCCTTTATGTTGTTGCTCATGGGTCCTTTATGTTGTTGCTCATGGGTCCATTAAGACATGTTGTTGCTCATGGGTCCTTTATGTTGTTGCTCATGGGTCCTTTATGTTGTTGCTCATGGGTCCATTATCTTGTTGCTCATGGGTCCATTATGTTGCTGCTCATGGGTCCTTTATGTTGTTGCTCATGGGTCCATTAAGACATGTTGTTGCTCATGGGTCCTTTATGTTGTTGCTCATGGGTCCATTATGTTGTTGCTCATGGGTCCATTATCTTGTTGCTCATGGGTCCATTATGTTGCTGCTCATGGGTCCTTTATGTTGTTGCTCATGGGTCCATTAAGACATGTTGTTGCTCATGGGTCCTTTATGTTGTTGCTCATGGGTCCATTATGTTGTTGCTCATGGGTCCATTATGTTGCTGCTCATGGGTCCTTTATCTTGTTGCTCATGGGTCCATTAAGACATGTTGTTGCTCATTGGTCCTTTATGTTGTTGCTCATGGGTCCTTTATGTTGCTGCTCATGGGTCCTTTATGTTGCTGCTCATGGGTCCTTTATGTTGATGCTCATGGGTCCTTTATGTTGTTGCTCATGGGTCCTTTATCTTGTTGCTCATGGGTCCTTTATGTTGTTGCTCATGGGTCCATTATGTTGTTGCTCATGGGTCCTTTATGTTGTTGCTCATTGGTCCATTATGTTGCTGCTCATGGGTCCTTTATCTTGTTGCTCATGGGTCCTTTATCTTGTTGCTCATGGGTCCTTTATCTTGTTGCTCATGGGTCCTTTATGTTGCTGCTCATGGGTCCTTTATGTTGATGCTCATGGGTCCATTATGTTGTTGCTCATGGGTCCTTTATGTTGTTGCTCATGGGTCCTTTATGTTGTTGCTCATGGGTCCTTTATGTTGTTGCTCATGGGTCCATTATGTTGTTGCTCATGGGTCCTTTATGTTGTTGCTCATGGGTCCTTTATGTTGCTGCTCATGGGTCCTTTAAGATGGAAATGACCTCAAGTCAATAATAACCATTTGGGTGATTGGTTGAGGCTTCTTGGGTGTGTGACATTACTCTGAGCCCTTACAAAACACAAAACATGGCGGGCAGTTTTCTCGCCTCGGATCTGAAACCACCAACTTCAATGACAGTTAATTAAAACATTCCTGTGACAATAACACCTAGCAGGGCTCGCTAGCTAACTGCAGTGTGTGAGTCATCTCAGTAGTTCTTTGACAATAACACCTAGCAGGGCTCGCTAGCTAACTGCAGTGTGTGAGTCATCTCAGTAGTTCTTTGACAATAACACCTAGCAGGGCTCGCTAGCTAACTGCAGTGTGTGAGTCATCTCAGTAGTTCTTTGACAATAACACCTAGCAGGGCTCGCTAGCTAACTGCAGTGTGTGAGTCATCTCAGTAGTTCTTTGACAATAACACCTAGCAGGGCTCGCTAGCTAACTGCAGTGTGTGAGTCATCTCAGTAGTTCTTTGACAATAACACCTAGCAGGGCTCGCTAGCTAACTGCAGTGTGTGAGTCATCTCAGTAGTTCTTTGACAATAACACCTAGCAGGGCTCGCTAGCTAACTGCAGTGTGTGAGTCATCTCAGTAGTTCTTTGACAATAACACCTAGCAGGGCTCGCTAGCTAACTGCAGTGTGTGAGTCATCTCAGTAGTTCTTTGACAATAACACCTAGCAGGGCTCGCTAGCTAACTGCAGTGTGTGAGTCATCTCAGTAGTTCTTTGACAATAACACCTAGCAGGGCTCGCTAGCTAACTGCAGTGTGTGAGTCATCTCAGTAGTTCTTTGACAATAACACTGTTACCTAGCAGGGCTCGCTAGCTAACTGCAGTGTGTGAGTCATCTCAGTAGTTCTTTGACAATAACACCTAGCAGGGCTCGCTAGCTAACTGCAGTGTGTGAGTCATCTCAGTAGTTCTTTGACAATAACACCTAGCAGGGCTCGCTAGCTAACTGCAGTGTGTGAGTCATCTCAGTAGTTCTTTGACAATAACACCTAGCAGGGCTCGCTAGCTAACTGCAGTGTGTGAGTCATCTCAGTAGTTCTTTGACAATAACACCTAGCAGGGCTCGCTAGCTAACTGCAGTGTGTGAGTCATCTCAGTAGTTCTTTGACAATAACACCTAGCAGGGCTCGCTAGCTAACTGCAGTGTGTGAGTCATCTCAGTAGTTCTTTGACAATAACACCTAGCAGGGCTCGCTAGCTAACTGCAGTGTGTGAGTCATCTCAGTAGTTCTTTGAAAATAACACCTAGCAGGGCTCGCTAGCTAACTGCAGTGTGTGAGTCATCTCAGTAGTTCTTTGACAATAACACCTAGCAGGGCTCGCTAGCTAACTGCAGTGTGTGAGTCATCTCAGTAGTTCTTTGACAATAACACCTAGCAGGGCTCGCTAGCTAACTGCAGTGTGTGAGTCATCTCAGTAGTTCTTTGACAATAACACCTAGCAGGGCTCGCTAGCTAACTGCAGTGTGTGAGTCATCTCAGTAGTTCTTTGACAATAACACTGTTACCTAGCAGGGCTCGCTAGCTAACTGCAGTGTGTGAGTCATCTCAGTAGTTCTTTGACAATAACACCTAGCAGGGCTCGCTAGCTAACTGCAGTGTGTGAGTCATCTCAGTAGTTCTTTGACAATAACACCTAGCAGGGCTCGCTAGCTAACTGCAGTGTGTGAGTCATCTCAGTAGTTCTTTGACAATAACACCTAGCAGGGCTCGCTAGCTAACTGCAGTGTGTGAGTCATCTCAGTAGTTCTTTGACAATAACACCTAGCAGGGCTCGCTAGCTAACTGCAGTGTGTGAGTCATCTCAGTAGTTCTTTGACAATAACACTGTTACCTAGCAGGGCTCGCTAGCTAACTGCAGTGTGTGAGTCATCTCAGTAGTTCTTTGACAATAACACCTAGCAGGGCTCGCTAGCTAACTGCAGTGTGTGAGTCATCTCAGTAGTTCTTTGACAATAACACCTAGCAGGGCTCGCTAGCTAACTGCAGTGTGTGAGTCATCTCAGTAGTTCTTTGACAATAACACCTAGCAGGGCTCGCTAGCTAACTGCAGTGTGTGAGTCATCTCAGTAGTTCTTTGACAATAACACCTAGCAGGGCTCGCTAGCTAACTGCAGTGTGTGAGTCATCTCAGTAGTTCTTTGACAATAACACCTAGCAGGGCTCGCTAGCTAACTGCAGTGTGTGAGTCATCTCAGTAGTTCTTTGACAATAACACTGTTACCTAGCAGGGCTCGCTAGCTAACTGCAGTGTGTGAGTCATCTCAGTAGTTCTTTGACAATAACACCTAGCAGGGCTCGCTAGCTAACTGCAGTGTGTGAGTCATCTCAGTAGTTCTTTGACAATAACACTGTTACCTAGCAGGGCTCGCTAGCTAACTGCAGTGTGTGAGTCATCTCAGTAGTTCTTTGACAATAACACCTAGCAGGGCTCGCTAGCTAACTGCAGTGTGTGAGTCATCTCAGTAGTTCTTTGACAATAACACTGTTACCTAGCAGGGCTCGCTAGCTAACTGCAGTGTGTGAGTCATCTCAGTAGTTCTTTGACAATAACACTGTTACCTAGCAGGGCTCGCTAGCTAACTGCAGTGTGTGAGTCATCTCAGTAGTTCTTTGACAATAACACCTAGCAGGGCTCGCTAGCTAACTGCAGTGTGTGAGTCATCTCAGTAGTTCTTTGACAATAACACCTAGCAGGGCTCGCTAGCTAACTGCAGTGTGTGAGTCATCTCAGTAGTTCTTTGACAATAACACTGTTACCTAGCAGGGCTCGCTAGCTAACTGCAGTGTGTGAGTCATCTCAGTAGTTCTTTTGTAAAACACCTCACCTAGCGAAATTCTAATTTGCGGCTAGCTAGCTAACGCATTAGCTCGGCTGCTTCTAGACTCGGGAGCTCATGAGGGTTCAGGAGCCAGTGAGTTTGATCATTTCACCATGGGCAACAACAGCTTGTTACAAATTAGTTTTCAGCCAAATATGTTAAGCTAATGGTTAGTTTATCCATTGCCCAATGAATTTAGAACGATAGCTACTGGCTGATATTGAGCCCTGGAGCCCACTGGTGAGACATGATTACACCATGGGCAACAATAACTGGCGACTATTTTGTTTCCTGTAAAATGTGTCAAACTTATCGTTAGTTTTTCTGCATTTAGACTCCTTACATCGGTCTTCAAAGGCCCAGTAAGTCAACAGAAGCTGGCAGATTAATTACTTACAAACAACAGCTGCAAATTCCAACAAAACGAGGTTTTAAAGTTCTAACAGCACTATCATGAATCAGGCAAAGCAATTTGTGGGGTTAGATTGCAGTATTTCATTTCATTTCATAGAACAAATGTTGTTGTGTTTTAGCACATTTGTCAAACTGGCTTTAGCCACAGAGGGAGCAGGCCTGGGGGAATTGCCTTGCAACATTATACCTAGGAGGGAATCAAAGTCAGCATAGTCACAAATTCCCGAGTCCGAACAGACATCTAAAATGGAAAAAATATATACGATTTCATCTAATAGGGTCTTACAATCTTGTGTCCGACATGGCCGGTTCTAGACAGCCCTGTGGGTCTGTGAAGCATTGTGGATAGTGAGTCATACTCCTAACCAGATATTATAGTCTGATTCACTGTTTGATTTACTAGCTGGGGAGACATTTGAAAAGAGGGGCATCTGTTCGAAAGGAAAGCTCGAGTCAGAGGTGTAAAAACCAATATGTTAACACAATACTCAGATCAGTTGGATCATTCATGCAATAGTTGTTGTTACATAATATTTTTTTTTTCTACATGTGACTTTTCTTTTCGACTTAGCAAAAGCTTTATACGCTTTGTGTTGAAATTACGGAAGACTTTACTAAGCAACCAGTACCCCACTGTTATACTGTACACACAAGCTCAAACAGCTGCGGGGCAGTATAGTAACAGCTGAGGGACAGTTTAGTAACAGAGAGACAGTATAGTAACAGCTGAGGGACAGTATAGTAACTGCTGAGGGGCAGTATAGTAACAGAGAGACAGTATAGTAACAGCTGAGAGACAGTATAGTAACAGCTGAGAGACAGTATAGTAACAGAGAGACAGTATAGTAACAGAGAGACAGTATAGTAACAGCTGAGAGACAGTGTAGTAACAGCTGAGAGACAGTATAGTAACAGAGAGACAGTATAGTAACAGAGAGACATTATAGTAACAGCTGAGGGACAGTATAGTAACAGCTGAGAGACAGTATATTAACATAGAGACAGTATAGTAACAGAGAGACAGTATAGTAACAGCTGAGGGACAGTATAGTAACAGAGAGACAGTATAGTAACAGAGAGACAGTATAGTAACAAAGAGACTGTATAGTAACAGCTGAGAGACAGTATAGTAACAGCTGAGGGACAGTATAGTAACAGCTGAGATACAGTATAGTAACAGCTGAGAGACAGTATAGTAACAGAGAGACAGTATAGTAACAGAGAGACAGTATAGTAACAGCTGAGAGACAGTATAGTAAGAGCTGAGGTACAGTATAGTAACAGAGAGACAGTATAGTAACAGCTGAGAGACAGTATAGTCACAGAGAGACAGTATAGTAACAGAGAGACAGTATAGTAACAGCTGAGGGTCCGTATAGTAACAGAGAGACAGTATAGTAACAGAGAGACAGTATAGTAACAGCTGAGAGACAGTATAGTAACAGAGAGACAGTATAGTAAGAGCTGAGGGACAGTATAGTAACAGAGAGACAGTATAGTAACAGAGAGACAGTATAGTAACAGAGAGACAGTATAGTAACAGAGAGACAGTATAGTAACAGAGAGACAGTATAGTAACAGCCGAGAGACAGTATAGTAACAGAGAGACAGTATAGTAACAGCTGAGGGACAGTATAGTAACAGAGAGACAGTATAGTAAGAGCTGAGGGACAGTATAGTAACAGAGAGACAGTATAGTAACAGAGAGACAGTATAGTAACAGAGAGACAGTATAGTAACAGAGAAAAAGTATAGTAACAGAGAGACAGTATAGTAACAGAGAGACAGTATAGTAACAGAGAGCCAGTATAGTAACAGAGAGACAGTATAGTAACAGCTGAGGGACAGTATAGGAACAGAGAGACAGTATAGTAACAGAGAGACATTATAGTAACAGAGAGACAGTATAGTAACAGAGAGACAGTATAGTAACAGAGAGACAGTATAGTAACAGCTGAGGGACAGTATAGTAACAGAGAGACAGTATAGTAACAGAGAGACATTATAGTAACAGAGAGACAGTATAGTAACAGACATTTACATTTACATAGTAACAGAGAGACAGTATAGTAACAGAGAGACAGTATAGTAACAGCTGAGAGACAGTATAGTAACAGAGAGACAGTATAGTAACAGAGA
This sequence comes from Oncorhynchus keta, assembly GCF_023373465.1. Taxonomy (NCBI): domain Eukaryota; kingdom Metazoa; phylum Chordata; class Actinopteri; order Salmoniformes; family Salmonidae; genus Oncorhynchus; species Oncorhynchus keta. The sequence continues at coordinate 135,442 of NW_026278959.1, read as the reverse complement.
GAGAGTATAGTAACAGAGGGACAGTATAGTAACAGCTGAGGGACAGTATAGTAACAGCTGAGGGACAGTATAGTAACAGAGAGACAGTATAGTAACAGAGAGACATTATAGTAACAGAGAGACAGTATAGTAACAGACATTTACATTTTTACATTTACATTTACATTTACATAGTAACAGAGAGACAGTATAGTAACAGAGAGACAGTATAGTAACAGCTGAGAGACAGTATAGTAACAGAGAGACAGTATAGTAACAGCTGAGAGACAGTATAGTAACAGAGAGACAGTATAGTAACAGCTGAGAAACAGTATAGTAACACAGAGACAGTATAGTAACAGCTGAGAGACAGTATAGTAACAGAGAGACAGTATAGTAACAGAGAGACAGTATAGTAACAGCTGAGAAACAGTATAGTAACACAGAGACAGTATAGTAACAGCTGAGGGACAGTATAGTAACAGAGAGACAGTATAGTAACAGAGAGACAGTATAGTAACAGCTGAGAGACAGTATAGTAACAGAGAGACAGTATAGTAACAGCAGAGAGACAGTATAGTAACAGAGAGACAGTATAGTAACAGAGAGACAGTATAGTAACAGCTGAGAGTCAGTATAGTAACAGAGAGACAGTATAGTAACAGCTGAGAGACAGTATAGTAACAGAGAGACAGTATAGTAACAGAGAGACAGTATAGTAACAGAGAGACAGTATAGTAACAGCTGAGAGACAGTATAGTAACAGAGAGACAGTATAGTAACAGAGGGACAGTATAGTAACAGAGAGACAGTATAGTAACAGAGAGACATTATAGTAACAGAGAGACAGTATAGTAACAGAGAGACAGTATAGTAACAGCTGAGAGACAGTATAGTAACAGAGAGACAGTATAGTAACAGCTGAGAGACAGTATAGTAACAGAGAGACAGTATAGTAACAGCTGAGAAACAGTATAGTAACACAGAGACAGTATAGTAACAGCTGAGAGACAGTATAGTAACAGAGAGACAGTATAGTAACAGAGAGACAGTATAGTAACAGCTGAGAAACAGTATAGTAACACATAGACAGTATAGTAACAGCTGAGGGACAGTATAGTAACAGAGAGACAGTATAGTAACAGAGAGACAGTATAGTAACAGCTGAGAGACAGTATAGTAACAGAGAGACAGTATAGTAACAGCAGAGAGACAGTATAGTAACAGAGAGACAGTATAGTAACAGAGAGACAGTATAGTAACAGCTGAGAGTCAGTATAGTAACAGAGAGACAGTATAGTAACAGCTGAGAGACAGTATAGTAACAGAGAGACAGTATAGTAACAGAGAGACAGTATAGTAACAGAGAGACAGTATAGTAACAGCTGAGAGACAGTATAGTAACAGAGAGACCGTATAGTAACAGAGGGACAGTATAGTAACAGAGAGACAGTATAGTAACAGAGAGACATTATAGTAACAGAGAGACAGTATAGTAACAGAGAGACAGTATAGTAACAGCTGAGAGACAGTATAGTAACAGAGAGACAGTATAGTAACAGAGAGAGAGTATAGTAACAGAGGGACAGTATAGTAACAGCTGAGGGACAGTATAGTAACAGCTGAGAGACAGTATAGTAACAGAGGGACCGTATAGTAACAGCTGAGAGACAGTATAATAACAGCTGAGAGACAGTATAGTAACAGAGAGACAGTATAGTAACAGAGAGACAGTATAGTAACAGCTGAGAGACAGTATAGTAACAGCAGAGAGACAGTATAGTAACAGCAGAGAGACAGTATAGTAACAGAGAGACAGTATAGTAACAGAGAGACAGTATAGTAACAGAGAGACAGTATAGTAACAGCTGAGGGACAGTATAGTAACAGAGAGACAGTATAGTAACAGCTGAGAGACAGTATAGCAACAGAGAGACAGTATAGTGACAGTATAGTAACAGCTGAGGGACAGTATAGTAACAGATAGACAGTATAGTAACAGAGAGACAGTATAGTAACAGCTGAGAGACAGTATAGTAACAGCTGAGAGACAGTATAGTAACAGCTGAGGGACAGTATAGTAACAGCTGAGAGACAGTATAGTAACAGAGGGACCGTATAGTAACAGCTCAGAGACAGTATAGTAACAGCTGAGAGACAGTATAGTAACAGAGGGACAGTATAGTAACAGCTGAGAGACAGTATAGTAACAGCTGAGGGACAGTATAGTAACAGAGAGACAGTATAGTAACAGAGAGACAGTATAGTAACAGAGAGACAGTATAGTAACAGACAGACAGTATAGTAACAGCTGAGAGACAGTATAGTAACAGCTGAGAGACAGTATAGTAACAGAGAGACAGTATAGTAACAGAGAGAGAGTATAGTAACAGAGAGACAGTATAGTAACAGCTGAGAGACAGTATAGTAACAGAGGGACAGTATAGTAACAGCTGAGAGACAGTATAGTAACAGCTGAGAGACAGTATAGTAACAGCTGAGGGACAGTATAGTAACAGAGAGACAGTATAGTAACAGAGAGACAGTATAGTAACAGAGAGACAGTATAGTAACAGAGAGACAGTATAGTAACAGAGAGACAGTATAGTAACAGCTGAGAGACAGTATAGTAACAGAGAGACAGTATAGTAACAGCTGAGGGACAGTATAGTAACAGAGAGACAGTATAGTAACAGAGAGACAGTATAGTAACAGCTGAGAGACAGTATAGTAACAGAGAGACAGTATAGTAACAGAGAGACAGTATAGTAACAGCTGAGAGACAGTATAGTAACAGCTGAGAGACAGTATAGTAACAGCTGAGAAACAGTATAGTAACAGAGAGACAGTATAGTAACAGAGAGACAGTATAGTAACAGCTGAGAGACAGTATAGTAACAGCTGAGAGACAGTATAGTAACAGAGAGACAGTCTAGTAACAGAGAGACAGTATAGTAACAGCTGAGAGACAGTATAGTAACAGAGAGACAGTATAGTAACAGAGAGACAGTATACTAACAGAGGGACAGTATAGTAACAGCTGAGGACAGTATAGTAACAGAGAGACAGTATAATAACAGAGAGACAGTATAGTAACAGAGAGACAGTATAGTAACAGAGAGACAGTATAGTAACAGAGAGACAGTATAGTAACAGAGGGACAGTATAGTAACAGCTGAGGGACAGTATAGTAACAGAGAGACAGTATAGTAACAGAGAGACAGTATAGTAACAGAGAGACAGTATAGTAACAGAGAGACAGTATAGTAACAGAGAGATAGTATAGTAACAGCTGAGGGACAGTATAGTAACAGAGAGACAGTATAGTAACAGCTGAGAGACAGTATAGTAACAGATAGACAGTATAGTAACAGAGAGACAGTATAGTAACAGAGGGACAGTATAGTAACAGCTGAGAGACAGTATAGTAACAGTTGAGAGACAGTATAGTAACAGCTGAGGGACAGTATAGTAACATAGAGACAGTATAGTAACAGAGAGACAGTATAGTAACAGCTGAGAGACAGTATAGTAACAGCTGAGGGACAGTATAGTAACATAGAGACAGTATAGTAACAGAGAGACAGTATAGTAACAGCTGAGGGACAGTATAGTAACAGAGAGACAGTATAGTAACAGAGAGACAGTATAGTAACAGCTGAGGGACAGTATAGTAACAGCTGAGAGACAGTATAGTAACAGCTGAGGGACAGTATAGTAACAGAGAGACAGTATAGTAACAGAGAGACAGTATAGTAACGGCTGAGAGACAGTATAGTAACAGAGAGACAGTATAGTAACAGCTGAGAGACAGTATAGTACCAGCTGAGGGACAGTATAGTAACAGAGGGACAGTATAGTAACAGAGAGACAGTATTGTAACAGAGAGACAGTATAGTAACAGCTGAGAGACAGTATAGTAACAGAGAGACAGTATAGTAACAGAGAGACAGTATAGTAACAGCTGAGAGACAGTATAGTAAGAGCTGAGGTACAGTATAGTAACAGAGAGACAGTATAGTAACACCTGAGAGACAGTATAGTCACAGAGAGACCGTATAGTAACAGAGAGACAGTATAGTAACAGCTGAGGGTCAGTATAGTAACAGAGAGACAGTATAGTAACAGAGAGACAGTATAGTAACAGAGAGACAGTATAGTAACAGCTGAGAGACAGTATAGTAACAGAGAGACAGTATAGTAAGAGCTGAGGGACAGTATAGTAAAAGAGAGACAGTATAGTAACAGAGAGACAGTATAGTAACAGAGAGACAGTATAGTAACAGAGAGACAGTATAGTAACAGAGAGACAGTATAGTAACAGAGAGCCAGTATAGTAACAGAGAGACAGTATAGTAACAGCTGAGAGACAGTATAGTAACAGCTGAGGGACAGTATAGTAACAGAGAGACAGTATAGTAACAGAGAGACATTATAGTAACAGCTGAGAGACAGTATAGTAACAGCTGAGGGACAGTATAGTAACAGAGAGACAGTATAGTAACAGAGAGACAGTATAGTAACAGCTGAGAGACAGTGTAGTAACAGAGAGACAGTATAGTAACAGAGAGACAGTATAGTAACAGAGAGACAGTATAGTAACAGCTGAGGGACAGTATAGTAACAGCTGAGAGACAGTATAGTACCAGCTGAGGGACAGTATAGTAACAGAGTGACAGTATAGTAACAGAGAGACAGTATAGTAACAGAGAGACAGTATAGTAACAGTTGAGAGACAGTATAGTAACAGCTGAGGGAAAGTATAGTAACAGAGAGACAGTATAGTAACAGAGAGACAGTTTAGTAACAGAGAGGCAGTATAGTAACAGCTGAGAGACAGTATAGTAACAGAGAGACAGTATAGTAACAGCTGAGAGACAGTATAGTAACAGCTGAGGGACAGTATAGTAACAGCTGAGAGACAGTATAGTAACAGAGAGACAGTATAGTAACAGAGAGACAGTATAGTAACAGAGAGACAGTATAGTAACAGCTGAGGGACAGTATGGTAACAGAGAGACAGTATAGTAACAGAGAGACAGTATAGTAACAGAGAGACAGTATAGTAACAGAGAGACAGTATAGTAACAGCTGAGAGACATTATGGTAACAGCTGAGGGACAGTATAGTAACAGCTGAGAGACAGTATAGTAACAGAGAGACAGTATAGTAACAGAGAGACGGTATAGTAACAGCTGAGAGACAGTATAGTAACAGCTGAGGGACAGTATAGTAACAGAGAGTCAGTATAGTAACAGAGAGACAGTATAGTAACAGAGAGACAGTTTAGTAACAGAGAGACAGTATAGTAACAGCTGAGAGACAGTATAGTAACAGAGTGACAGTATAGTAACAGAGAGACAGTATAGTAACAGAGAGACAGTATAGTAACAGCTGAGAGACAGTATAGTAACAGCTGAGAGACAGTATAGTAACAGAGAGACAGTATAGTAATTGAGAGACAGTATAGTAACAGAGAGACAGTATAGTAACAGCTGAGGGACAGTATAGTAACAGCTGAGAGACAGTATAGTAACAGAGAGACAGTCTAGTAACAGAGAGACAGTATAGTAACAGCTGAGAGACAGTATAGTAACAGAGAGACAGTATAGTAACAGAGAGACAGTATAGTAACAGAGAGACAGTATAGTAACAGAGGGATAGTATAGTAACAGCTGAGGGACAGTATAGTAACAGAGACAGTATAGTAACAGAGAGACAGTATAGTAACAGAGAGACAGTATAGTAACAGAGGGACAGTATAGTAACAGCTGAGGGACAGTATAGTAACAGAGAGACAGTATAGTAACAGAGAGACAGTATAGTAACAGAGAGACAGTATAGTAACAGAGAGACAGTATAGTAACAGAGAGATAGTATAGTAACAGCTGAGGGACAGTATAGTAACAGAGAGACAGTATAGTAACAGCTGAGAGACAGTATAGTAACAGATAGACAGTATAGTAACAGAGAGACAGTATAGTAACAGAGGGACAGTATAGTAACAGCTGAGAGACAGTATAGTAACAGTTGAGAGACAGTATAGTAACAGCTGAGGGACAGTATAGTAACATAGAGACAGTATAGTAACAGAGAGACAGTATAGTAACAGCTGAGAGACAGTATAGTAACAGCTGAGAGACAGTATAGTAACAGCTGAGGGACAGTATAGTAACAGAGAGACAGTATAGTAACAGCTGAGGGACAGTATAGTAACAGAGAGACAGTATAGTAACAGAGATACAGTATAGTAACAGCTGAGGGACAGTATAGTAACAGCTGAGAGACAATATAGTAACAGCTGAGGGACAGTATAGTAACAGAGAGACAGTATAGTAACAGAGAGACAGTATAGTAACAGCTGAGAGACAGTATAGTAACAGAGAGACAGTATAGTAACAGCTGAGAGACAGTATAGTACCAGCTGAGGGACAGTATAGTAACAGAGGGACAGTATAGTAACAGAGAGACAGTATTGTAACAGAGAGACAGTATAGTAACAGCTGAGAGATAGTATAGTAACAGAGAAACAGTATAGTAACAGAGAGACAGTATAGTAACAGCTGAGAGACAGTATAGTAAGAGCTGAGGTACAGTATAGTAACAGAGAGACAGTATAGTAACACCTGAGCGACAGTATAGTCACAGAGAGACAGTATAGTAACAGAGAGACAGTATAGTAACAGCTGAGGGTCAGTATAGTAACAGAGAGACAGTATAGTAACAGAGAGACAGTATAGTAACAGAGAGACAGTATAGTAACAGCTGAGAGACAGTATAGTAACAGAGAGACAGTATAGTAAGAGCTGAGGGACAGTATAGTAACAGAGAGACAGTATAGTAACAGAGAGACAGTATAGTAACAGAGAGACAGTATAGAGACAGTATAGTAACAGAGAGACAGTATAGTAACAGCTGAGAGACAGTATAGTAACAGAGAGAGAGTATAGTAACAGAGAGACAGTATAGTAACAGCTGAGAGACAGTATAGTAACAGAGAGACAGTATAGTAACAGAGAGACAGTATAGTAACAGAGAGACAGTATAGTAACAGAGAGACAGTATAGTAACAGAGAGACAGTATAGTAACAGCTGAGGGACAGTATAGTAACAGCTGAGAGACAGTATAGTAACAGCTGAGGGACAGTATAGTAACAGAGTGACAGTATAGTAACAGAGAGACAGTATAGTAACAGAGAGACAGTATAGTAACAGCTGAGAGACAGTATAGTAACAGCTGAGGGAAAGTATAGTAACAGAGAGACAGTATAGTAACAGAGAGACAGTATAGTAACAGAGAGACAGTTTAGTAACAGAGAGGCAGTATAGTAACAGCTGAGAGACAGTATAGTAACAGAGAGACAGTATAGTAACAGCTGAGAGACAGTATAGTAACAGCTGAGGGACAGTATAGTAACAGCTGAGAGACAGTATAGTAACAGAGAGACAGTATAGTAACAGAGAGACAGTATAGTAACAGAGAGACAGTATAGTAACAGAGAGACAGTATAGTAACAGAGAGACAGTATAGTAACAGAGAGATAGTATAGTAACAGCTGAGGGACAGTATAGTAACAGAGAGACAGTATAGTAACAGCTGAGAGACAGTATAGTAACAGATAGACAGTATAGTAACAGAGAGACAGTATAGTAACAGAGGGACAGTATAGTAACAGCTGAGAGACAGTATAGTAACAGTTGAGAGACAGTATAGTAACAGCTGAGGGACAGTATAGTAACATAGAGACAGTATAGTAACAGAGAGACAGTATAGTAACAGCTGAGAGACAGTATAGTAACAGCTGAGAGACAGTATAGTAACAGCTGAGGGACAGTATAGTAACAGAGAGACAGTATAGTAACAGCTGAGGGACAGTATAGTAACAGCTGAGAGACAGTATAGTAACAGAGATACAGTATAGTAACAGCTGAGGGACAGTATAGTAACAGCTGAGAGACAATATAGTAACAGCTGAGGGACAGTATAGTAACAGAGAGACAGTATAGTAACAGAGAGACAGTATAGTAACAGCTGAGAGACAGTATAGTAACAGAGAGACAGTATAGTAACAGCTGAGAGACAGTATAGTACCAGCTGAGGGACAGTATAGTAACAGAGGGACAGTATAGTAACAGAGAGACAGTATTGTAACAGAGAGACAGTATAGTAACAGCTGAGAGATAGTATAGTAACAGAGAAACAGTATAGTAACAGAGAGACAGTATAGTAACAGCTGAGAGACAGTATAGTAAGAGCTGAGGTACAGTATAGTAACAGAGAGACAGTATAGTAACACCTGAGCGACAGTATAGTCACAGAGAGACAGTATAGTAACAGAGAGACAGTATAGTAACAGCTGAGGGTCAGTATAGTAACAGAGAGACAGTATAGTAACAGAGAGACAGTATAGTAACAGAGAGACAGTATAGTAACAGCTGAGAGACAGTATAGTAACAGAGAGACAGTATAGTAAGAGCTGAGGGACAGTATAGTAAAGAGAGACAGTATAGTAACAGAGAGACAGTATAGTAACAGAGAGACAGTATAGAGACAGTATAGTAACAGAGAGACAGTATAGTAACAGCTGAGAGACAGTATAGTAACAGAGAGACAGTATAGTAACAGAGAGACAGTATAGTAACAGCTGAGAGACAGTATAGTAACAGAGAGACAGTATAGTAACAGAGAGACAGTATAGTAACAGAGAGACAGTATAGTAACAGAGAGACAGTATAGTAACAGCTGAGGGACAGTATAGTAACAGCTGAGAGACAGTATAGTAACAGCTGAGGGACAGTATAGTAACAGAGTGACAGTATAGTAACAGAGAGACAGTATAGTAACAGAGAGACAGTATAGTAACAGCTGAGAGACAGTATAGTAACAGCTGAGGGAAAGTATAGTAACAGAGAGACAGTATAGTAACAGAGAGACAGTATAGTAACAGAGAGACAGTATAGAGACAGTATAGTAACAGAGAGACAGTATAGTAACAGCTGAGAGACAGTATAGTAACAGAGAGAGACAGTATAGTAACAGAGAGACAGTATAGTAACAGCTGAGAGACAGTATAGTAACAGAGAGACAGTATAGTAACAGAGAGACAGTATAGTAAGAGCTGAGGTACAGTATAGTAACAGAGAGACAGTATAGTAACACCTGAGCGACAGTATAGTCACAGAGAGACAGTATAGTAACAGAGAGACAGTATAGTAACAGCTGAGGGTCAGTATAGTAACAGAGAGACAGTATAGTAACAGAGAGACAGTATAGTAACAGAGAGACAGTATAGTAACAGCTGAGAGACAGTATAGTAACAGAGAGACAGTATAGTAAGAGCTGAGGGACAGTATAGTAACAGAGAGACAGTATAGTAACAGAGAGACAGTATAGTAACAGAGAGACAGTATAGTAACAGACAGTATAGTAACAGAGAGACAGTATAGTAACAGCTGAGAGACAGTATAGTAACAGAGAGACAGTATAGTAACAGAGAGACAGTATAGTAACAGCTGAGAGACAGTATAGTAACAGAGAGACAGTATAGTAACAGAGAGACAGTATAGTAACAGAGAGACAGTATAGTAACAGAGAGACAGTATAGTAACAGAGAGACAGTATAGTAACAGCTGAGGACAGTATAGTAACAGCTGAGAGACAGTATAGTAACAGCTGAGGGACAGTATAGTAACAGAGTGACAGTATAGTAACAGAGAGACAGTATAGTAACAGAGAGACAGTATAGTAACAGCTGAGAGACAGTATAGTAACAGAGAGGGAAAGTATAGTAACAGAGAGACAGTATAGTAACAGAGAGACAGTATAGTAACAGAGAGACAGTTTAGTAACAGAGAGACAGTATAGTAACAGCTGAGAGACAGTATAGTAACAGAGAGACAGTATAGTAACAGCTGAGAGACAGTATAGTAACAGCTGAGGGACAGTATAGTAACAGAGAGACAGTATAGTAACAGAGAGACAGTATAGTAACAGAGAGACAGTATAGTAACAGAGAGACAGTATAGTAACAGAGAGACAGTATAGTAACAGAGAGACAGTATAGTAACAGAGAGACAGTATAGTAACAGCTGAGGGACAGTATAGTAACAGAGAGACAGTATAGTAACAGCTGAGAGACAGTATAGTAACAGATAGACAGTATAGTAACAGAGAGACAGTATAGTAACAGAGGGACAGTATAGTAACAGCTGAGAGACAGTATAGTAACAGAGAGACAGTATAGTAACAGCTGAGGGACAGTATAGTAACATAGAGACAGTATAGTAACAGAGAGACAGTATAGTAACAGCTGAGAGACAGTATAGTAACAGCTGAGAGACAGTATAGTAACAGCTGAGGACAGTATAGTAACAGAGAGACAGTATAGTAACAGCTGAGGACAGTATAGTAACAGAGAGACAGTATAGTAACAGAGATACAGTATAGTAACAGCTGAGGGACAGTATAGTAACAGCTGAGAGACAGTATAGTAACAGCTGAGGGACAGTATAGTAACAGAGAGACAGTTTAGTAACAGAGAGACAGTATAGTAACAGCTGAGAGACAGTATAGTAACAGAGAGACAGTATAGTAACAGCTGAGAGACAGTATAGTAACAGCTGAGGGACAGTATAGTAACAGAGGACAGTATAGTAACAGAGAGACAGTATTGTAACAGAGAGACAGTATAGTAACAGCTGAGAGACAGTATAGTAACAGAGAGACAGTATAGTAACAGAGAGACAGTATAGTAACAGCTGAGTAACAGTATAGTAACAGAGAGGACAGTATAGTAACAGAGAGACAGTATAGTAACACCTGATAGTAACAGACAGTATAGTAACAGAGAGACAGTATAGTAACAGAGAGACAGTATAGTAACAGCTGAGGGACAGTATAGTAACAGAGAGACAGTATAGTAACAGAGAGACAGTATAGTAACAGAGAGACAGTATAGTAACAGCTGAGAGACAGTATAGTAACAGAGACAGTATAGAACAGCTGAGGGACAGTATAGTAACAGAGAGACAGTATAGTAACAGGACAGTATAGTAACAGATAGTAACAGAGAGACAGTATAGTAACAGTAGACAGTATAGTAACAGAGAGACAGTATAGTAACAGAGAGACAGTATAGTAACAGAGAGACAGTATAGTAACAGCTGAGGACAGTATAGTAACAGAGAGACAGTATAGTAACAGCTGAGGGACAGTATAGTAACAGAGTGACAGTATAGTAACAGAGTATAGTAACAGAGAGACAGTATAGTAACAGCTGAGAGACAGTATAGTAACAGCTGAGGACAGTATAGTAACAGAGAGACAGTATAGTAACAGAACAGTATAGTAACAGAGAGACAGTATAGTAACAGAGAGACAGTATAGTAACAGCTGAGAGACAGTATAGTAACAGGAGACAGTATAGTAACAGCTGAGAGACAGTATAGTAACAGCTGAGGGGACAGTATAGTAACAGCTGAGAGACAGTATAGTAACAGAGAGACAGTATAGTAACAGAGAGACAGTATAGTAACAGCTGAGAGACAGTATAGTAACAGCTGAGGTACAGTATAGTAACAGAGAGACAGTATAGTAACAGAGAGACAGTATAGTAACAGAGAGACAGTATAGTAACAGAGAGACAGTATAGTAACAGCTGAGGGTCAGTATAGTAACAGAGAGACAGTATAGTACAGAGAGACAGTATAGTAACAGAGACAGTATAGTAACAGCTGAGAGACAGTATAGTAACAGAGAGACAGTATAGTAACAGCTGAGGACAGTATAGTAACAGAGAGACAGTATAGTAACAGAGAGACAGTATAGTAACAGAGAGACAGTATAGACAGTATAGTAACAGAGAGACAGTATAGTAACAGAGAGACAGTATAGTAACAGAGAGCCAGTATAGTAACAGAGAGACAGTATAGTAACAGCTGAGAGACAGTATAGTAACAGCTGAGGGACAGTATAGTAACAGAGACAGTATAGTAACAGAGAGACAGTATAGTAACAGAGAGACAGTATAGTAACAGAGGGATAGTATAGTAACAGCTGAGGGACAGTATAGTAACAGAGTATAGAACAGTATAGTAACAGAGAGGGACAGTATAGTAACAGAGGACAGTATAGTAACAGAGAGGGACAGTATAGTAACAGAGAGACAGTATAGTAACAGAGACAGTATAGTAACAGAGAGACAGTATAGTAACAGAGAGACAGTATAGTAACAGAGAGATAGTATAGTAACAGCTGAGGGACAGTATAGTAACAGAGAGACAGTATAGTAACAGCTGAGAGACAGTATAGTAACAGATAGACAGTATAGTAACAGAGAGACAGTATAGTAACAGAGGGACAGTATAGTAACAGCTGAGACAGTATAGTAACAGTTGAGAGACAGTATAGTAACAGCTGAGGGACAGTATAGTAACAGAGAGACAGTATAGTAACAGAGAGACAGTATAGTAACAGCTGAGAGACAGTATAGTAACAGCTGAGAGACAGTATAGTAACAGCTGAGGGACAGTATAGTAACAGAGAGACAGTATAGTAACAGCTGAGGGACAGTATAGTAACAGAGAGACAGTATAGTAACAGAGATACAGTATAGTAACAGCTGAGGGACAGTATAGTAACAGCTGAGAGACAATATAGTAACAGCTGAGGGACAGTATAGTAACAGAGAGACAGTATAGTAACAGAGAGACAGTATAGTAACAGCTGAGAGACAGTATAGTAACAGAGAGACAGTATAGTAACAGCTGAGAGACAGTATAGTACCAGCTGAGGGACAGTATAGTAACAGAGGGACAGTATAGTAACAGAGAGACAGTATTGTAACAGAGAGACAGTATAGTAACAGCTGAGAGATAGTATAGTAACAGAGAAACAGTATAGTAACAGAGAGACAGTATAGTAACAGCTGAGAGACAGTATAGTAAGAGCTGAGGTACAGTATAGTAACAGAGAGACAGTATAGTAACACCTGAGCGACAGTATAGTCACAGAGAGACAGTATAGTAACAGAGAGACAGTATAGTAACAGCTGAGGGTCAGTATAGTAACAGAGAGACAGTATAGTAACAGAGAGACAGTATAGTAACAGAGAGACAGTATAGTAACAGCTGAGAGACAGTATAGTAACAGAGAGACAGTATAGTAAGAGCTGAGGGACAGTATAGTAACAGAGAGACAGTATAGTAACAGAGAGACAGTATAGTAACAGAGAGACAGTATAGAGACAGTATAGTAACAGAGAGACAGTATAGTAACAGCTGAGAGACAGTATAGTAACAGAGAGAGTATAGTAACAGAGAGACAGTATAGTAACAGCTGAGAGACAGTATAGTAACAGAGAGACAGTATAGTAACAGAGAGACAGTATAGTAACAGAGAGACAGTATAGTAACAGAGAGACAGTATAGTAACAGAGAGACAGTATAGTAACAGCTGAGGGACAGTATAGTAACAGCTGAGAGACAGTATAGTAACAGCTGAGGGACAGTATAGTAACAGAGTGACAGTATAGTAACAGAGAGACAGTATAGTAACAGAGAGACAGTATAGTAACAGCTGAGAGACAGTATAGTAACAGCTGAGGAAAGTATAGTAACAGAGAGACAGTATAGTAACAGAGAGACAGTATAGTAACAGAGAGACAGTTTAGTAACAGAGAGGCAGTATAGTAACAGCTGAGAGACAGTATAGTAACAGAGAGACAGTATAGTAACAGCTGAGAGACAGTATAGTAACAGCTGAGGGACAGTATAGTAACAGCTGAGAGACAGTATAGTAACAGAGAGACAGTATAGTAACAGAGAGACAGTATAGTAACAGAGAGACAGTATAGTAACAGAGAGACAGTATAGTAACAGAGACAGTATAGTAACAGAGAGATAGTATAGTAACAGCTGAGGGACAGTATAGTAACAGAGAGACAGTATAGTAACAGCTGAGAGACAGTATAGTAACAGATAGACAGTATAGTAACAGAGAGACAGTATAGTAACAGAGGGACAGTATAGTAACAGCTGAGAGACAGTATAGTAACAGTTGAGAGACAGTATAGTAACAGCTGAGGGACAGTATAGTAACATAGAGACAGTATAGTAACAGAGAGACAGTATAGTAACAGCTGAGAGACAGTATAGTAACAGCTGAGAGACAGTATAGTAACAGCTGAGGACAGTATAGTAACAGAGAGACAGTATAGTAACAGCTGAGGGACAGTATAGTAACAGCTGAGAGACAGTATAGTAACAGAGATACAGTATAGTAACAGCTGAGGGACAGTATAGTAACAGCTGAGAGACAATATAGTAACAGCTGAGGGACAGTATAGTAACAGAGAGACAGTATAGTAACAGAGAGACAGTATAGTAACAGCTGAGTATAGTAACAGAGAGACAGTATAGTAACAGAGTGACAGTATAGTAACAGCTGAGAGACAGTATAGTAACAGAGAGACAGTATAGTAACAGCTGAGAGACAGTATAGTACCAGCTGAGGGACAGTATAGTAACAGAGGGACAGTATAGTAACAGAGAGACAGTATTGTAACAGAGAGACAGTATAGTAACAGCTGAGAGATAGTATAGTAACAGAGAAACAGTATAGTAACAGAGAGACAGTATAGTAACAGCTGAGAGACAGTATAGTAAGAGCTGAGGTACAGTATAGTAACAGAGAGACAGTATAGTAACACCTGAGCGACAGTATAGTCTGAGACAGTATAGTAACAGAGAGACAGTATAGTAACAGCTGAGGGTCAGTATAGTAACAGAGAGACAGTATAGTAACAGAGAGACAGTATAGTAACAGCTGAGAGACAGTATAGTAAGAGCTGAGGTACAGTATAGTAACAGAGAGACAGTATAGTAACACCTGAGCGACAGTATAGTCACAGAGAGACAGTATAGTAACAGAGAGACAGTATAGTAGGGTCAGCTGTAACAGAGACAGTATAGTAACAGAGAGACAGTATAGTAACAGAGAGACAGTATAGTAACAGCTGAGAGACAGTATAGTAACAGAGAGACAGTATAGTAACAGAGAGACAGTATAGTAACAGAGAGACAGTATAGTAACAGAGAGACAGTATAGTAACAGAGAGACAGTAGAGACAGTATAGTAACAGAGAGACAGTATAGTAACAGCTGAGAGACAGTATAGTAACAGAGAGACAGTATAGTAACAGAGAGACAGTATAGTAACAGCTGAGAGACAGTATAGTAACAGAGAGACAGTATAGTAACAGAGAGACAGTATAGTAACAGAGAGACAGTATAGTAACAGAGAGACAGTATAGTAACAGAGAGACAGTATAGTAACAGCTGAGGGACAGTATAGTAACAGCTGAGAGACAGTATAGTAACAGCTGAGGGACAGTATAGTAACAGAGTGACAGTATAGTAACAGAGAGACAGTATAGTAACAGAGAGACAGTATAGTAACAGCTGAGAGACAGTATAGTAACAGAGGGAAAGTATAGTAACAGAGAGACAGTATAGTAACAGAGAGACAGTATAGTAACAGAGAGACAGTTTAGTAACAGAGAGGCAGTATAGTAACACCTGAGAGACAGTATAGTAACAGAGAGACAGTATAGTAACAGCTGAGAGACAGTATAGTAACAGCTGAGGGACAGTATAGTAACAGCTGAGAGACAGTATAGTAACAGAGAGTATAGTAACAGAGAGACAGTATAGTAACAGAGAGACAGTATAGTAACAGAGAGACAGTATAGAACAGAGAGACAGTATAGTAACAGAGAGATAGATAGTAACAGCTGAGGGACAGTAGTAACAGAGAGACAGTATAGTAACAGCTGAGAGACAGTATAGTAACAGATAGACAGTATAGTAACAGAGAGACAGTATAGTAACAGAGGGACAGTATAGTAACAGCTGAGAGACAGTATAGTAACAGTTGAGAGACAGTATAGTAACAGCTGAGGACAGTATAGTAACAGAGAGACAGTATAGTAACAGATATAGTAACAGCTGAGAGACAGTATAGTAACAGAGAGATAGTATAGTAACAGCTGAGGGACAGTATAGTAACAGAGAGACAGTATAGTAACAGAGAGGACAGTATAGTAACAGCTGAGAGACAGTATAGTAACAGAGATACAGTATAGTAACAGCTGAGGGACAGTATAGTAACAGAGAGACAGTATAGTAACAGAGAGGGACAGTATAGTAACAGAGAGACAGTATAGTAACAGAGAGACAGTATAGTAACAGCTGAGACAGTATAGTAACAGAGAGACAGTATAGTAACAGAGAGACAGTATAGTAACTGAGGGACAGTATAGTAACAGAGAGATATATAGTAACAGCTGAGGGACAGTATAGTAACAGAGAGACAGTATAGTAACAGCTGAGAGACAGTATAGTAACAGATAGACAGTATAGTAACAGAGAGACAGTATAGTAACAGAGGGACAGTATAGTAACAGCTGAGAGACAGTATAGTAACAGTTGAGAGACAGTATAGTAACAGCTGAGGGACAGTATAGTAACATAGAGACAGTATAGTAACAGAGAGACAGTATAGTAACAGCTGAGAGACAGTATAGTAACAGCTGAGAGACAGTATAGTAACAGCTGAGGGACAGTATAGTAACAGAGAGACAGTATAGTAACAGCTGAGGGACAGTATAGTAACAGAGAGACAGTATAGTAACAGAGATACAGTATAGTAACAGCTGAGGGACAGTATAGTAACAGCTGAGAGACAATATAGTAACAGCTGAGGGACAGTATAGTAACAGAGAGACAGTATAGTAACAGAGAGACAGTATAGTAACAGCTGAGAGACAGTATAGTAACAGAGAGACAGTATAGTAACAGCTGAGAGACAGTATAGTACCAGCTGAGGGACAGTATAGTAACAGAGGGACAGTATAGTAACAGAGAGACAGTATTGTAACAGAGAGACAGTATAGTAACAGCTGAGAGATAGTATAGTAACAGAGAAACAGTATAGTAACAGAGAGACAGTATAGTAACAGCTGAGAGACAGTATAGTAAGAGCTGAGGTACAGTATAGTAACAGAGAGACAGTATAGTAACACCTGAGCGACAGTATAGTCACAGAGAGACAGTATAGTAACAGAGAGACAGTATAGTAACAGCTGAGGGTCAGTATAGTAACAGAGAGACAGTATAGTAACAGAGAGACAGTATAGTAACAGAGAGACAGTATAGTAACAGCTGAGAGACAGTATAGTAACAGAGAGACAGTATAGTAAGAGCTGAGGGACAGTATAGTAACAGAGAGACAGTATAGTAACAGAGAGACAGTATAGTAACAGAGAGACAGTATAGAGACAGTATAGTAACAGAGAGACAGTATAGTAACAGCTGAGAGACAGTATAGTAACAGAGAGAGAGTATAGTAACAGAGAGACAGTATAGTAACAGCTGAGAGACAGTATAGTAACAGAGAGACAGTATAGTAACAGAGAGACAGTATAGTAACAGAGAGACAGTATAGTAACAGAGAGACAGTATAGTAACAGAGAGACAGTATAGTAACAGCTGAGGGACAGTATAGTAACAGCTGAGAGACAGTATAGTAACAGCTGAGGGACAGTATAGTAACAGAGTGACAGTATAGTAACAGAGAGACAGTATAGTAACAGAGAGACAGTATAGTAACAGCTGAGAGACAGTATAGTAACAGCTGAGGGAAAGTATAGTAACAGAGAGACAGTATAGTAACAGAGAGACAGTATAGTAACAGAGAGACAGTTTAGTAACAGAGAGGCAGTATAGTAACAGCTGAGAGACAGTATAGTAACAGAGAGACAGTATAGTAACAGCTGAGAGACAGTATAGTAACAGCTGAGGGACAGTATAGTAACAGCTGAGAGACAGTATAGTAACAGAGAGACAGTATAGTAACAGAGAGACAGTATAGTAACAGAGAGACAGTATAGTAACAGAGAGACAGTATAGTAACAGAGAGATATAGTAACAGAGAGACAGTATAGTAACAGCTGAGGGACAGTATAGTAACAGAGAGACAGTATAGTAACAGCTGAGATACAGTATAGTAACAGATAGACAGTATAGTAACAGCTGAGAGACAGTATAGTAACAGAGGGACAGTATAGTAACAGCTGAGAGACAGTATAGTAACAGTTGAGAGACAGTATAGTAACAGCTGAGGGACAGTATAGTAACATAGAGACAGTATAGTAACAGAGAGACAGTATAGTAACAGCTGAGAGACAGTATAGTAACAGCTGAGAGACAGTATAGTAACAGCTGAGGGACAGTATAGTAACAGAGAGACAGTATAGTAACAGCTGAGGGACAGTATAGTAACAGCTGAGAGACAGTATAGTAACAGAGATACAGTATAGTAACAGCTGAGGGACAGTATAGTAACAGCTGAGAGACAATATAGTAACAGCTGAGGGACAGTATAGTAACAGAGAGACAGTATAGTAACAGAGAGACAGTATAGTAACAGCTGAGAGACAGTATAGTAACAGAGAGACAGTATAGTAACAGCTGAGAGACAGTATAGTAACAGCTGAGGGACAGTATAGTAACAGAGGGACAGTATAGTAACAGAGAGACAGTATTGTAACAGAGAGACAGTATAGTAACAGCTGAGAGATAGTATAGTAACAGAGAAACAGTATAGTAACAGAGAGACAGTATAGTAACAGCTGAGAGACAGTATAGTAAGAGCTGAGGGTACAGTATAGTAACAGAGAGACAGTATAGTAACACCTGAGCGACAGTATAGTCACAGAGAGACAGTATAGTAACAGAGAGACAGTATAGTAACAGCTGAGAGACAGTATAGTAACAGAGAGACAGTATAGTAACAGAGAGACAGTATAGTAACAGCTGAGAGACAGTATAGTAAGAGCTGAGAGACAGTATAGTAACAGAGAGACAGTATAGTAACACCTGAGCGACAGTATAGTCACAGAGACAGTATAGTAACAGAGAGACAGTATAGTAACAGCTGAGGGACAGTATAGTAACAGAGAGACAGTATAGTAACAGAGAGACAGTATAGTAACAGAGAGACAGTATAGTAACAGCTGAGAGACAGTATAGTAACAGAGAGACAGTATAGTAAGAGCTGAGGGACAGTATAGTAACAGAGAGACAGTATAGTAACAGAGAGACAGTATAGTAACAGAGAGACAGTATAGTAACAGTATAGTAACAGAGAGACAGTATAGTAACAGAGAGAGAGACAGTATAGTAACAGAGAGACAGTATAGTAACAGAGAGACAGTATAGTAACAGCTGAGAGACAGTATAGTAACAGAGAGACAGTATAGTAACAGAGAGACAGTATAGTAACAGAGAGACAGTATAGTAACAGAGAGACAGTATAGTAACAGAGAGACAGTATAGTAACAGCTGAGGGACAGTATAGTAACAGCTGAGAGACAGTATAGTAACAGCTGAGGGACAGTATAGTAACAGAGTGACAGTATAGTAACAGAGAGACAGTATAGTAACAGAGAGACAGTATAGTAACAGCTGAGAGACAGTATAGTAACAGCTGAGGGAAAGTATAGTAACAGAGAGACAGTATAGTAACAGAGAGACAGTATAGTAACAGAGAGACAGTTTAGTAACAGAGAGGCAGTATAGTAACAGCTGAGAGACAGTATAGTAACAGAGAGACAGTATAGTAACAGCTGAGAGACAGTATAGTAACAGCTGAGAGACAGTATAGTAACAGAGAGACAGTATAGTAACAGAGAGACAGTATAGTAACAGAGAGACAGTATAGTAACAGAGAGACAGTATAGTAACAGAGAGATAGTATAGTAACAGAGAGACAGTATAGTAACAGAGAGACAGTATAGTAACAGCTGAGGGACAGTATAGTAACAGAGAGACAGTATAGTAACAGCTGAGAGACAGTATAGTAACAGATAGACAGTATAGTAACAGAGAGAGACAGTATAGTAACAGAGGGACAGTATAGTAACAGCTGAGAGACAGTATAGTAACAGTTGAGAGACAGTATAGTAACAGCTGAGGGACAGTATAGTAACATAGAGACAGTATAGTAACAGAGAGACAGTATAGTAACAGCTGAGAGACAGTATAGTAACAGCTGAGAGACAGTATAGTAACAGCTGAGGACAGTATAGTAACAGAGAGACAGTATAGTAACAGCTGAGGGACAGTATAGTAACAGCTGAGAGACAGTATAGTAACAGAGAGACAGTATAGTAACAGCTGAGGGACAGTATAGTAACAGCTGAGAGACAATATAGTAACAGAGAGGGACAGTATAGTAACAGAGAGACAGTATAGTAACAGAGAGACAGTATAGTAACAGCTGAGAGACAGTATAGTAACAGAGAGACAGTATAGTAACAGCTGAGAGACAGTATAGTAACAGCTGAGGGACAGTATAGTAACAGAGGGACAGTATAGTAACAGAGAGACAGTATAGTAACAGAGAGACAGTATAGTAACAGAGAGACAGTATAGTAACAGAGAAACAGTATAGTAACAGAGAGACAGTATAGTAACAGCTGAGAGACAGTATAGTAAGAGCTGAGGTACAGTATAGTAACAGAGAGACAGTATAGTAACACCTGAGCGACAGTATAGTCACAGAGAGACAGTATAGTAACAGAGAGACAGTATAGTAACAGCTGAGGGTCAGTATAGTAACAGAGAGACAGTATAGTAACAGAGAGACAGTATAGTAACAGAGAGACAGTATAGTAACAGCTGAGAGACAGTATAGTAACAGAGAGACAGTATAGTAACAGCTGAGAGACAGTATAGTAACAGCTGAGGGACAGTATAGTAACAGAGGGACAGTATAGTAACAGAGAGACAGTATAGTAACAGAGAGACAGTATAGTAACAGCTGAGAGACAGTATAGTAACAGAGAAACAGTATAGTAACAGAGAGACAGTATAGTAACAGCTGAGAGACAGTATAGTAACAGCTGAGGTACAGTATAGTAACAGAGAGACAGTATAGTAACACCTGAGCGACAGTATAGTCACAGAGAGACAGTATAGTAACAGAGAGACAGTATAGTAACAGCTGAGGGTCAGTATAGTAACAGAGAGACAGTATAGTAACAGAGAGACAGTATAGTAACAGAGAGACAGTATAGTAACAGCTGAGAGACAGTATAGTAACAGAGAGACAGTATAGTAACAGCTGAGGGACAGTATAGTAACAGAGAGACAGTATAGGAACAGAGAGACAGTATAGTAACAGAGAGACAGTATAGAGACAGTATAGTAACAGAGAGACAGTATAGTAACAGCTGAGAGACAGTATAGTAACAGAGAGAGAGTATAGTAACAGAGAGACAGTATAGTAACAGCTGAGAGACAGTATAGTAACAGAGAGACAGTATAGTAACAGAGAGACAGTATAGTAACAGAGAGACAGTATAGTAACAGCTGAGGGACAGTATAGTAACAGCTGAGAGACAGTATAGTAACAGCTGAGGGACAGTATAGTAACAGAGTGACAGTATAGTAACAGAGAGACAGTATAGTAACAGAGAGACAGTATAGTAACAGCTGAGAGACAGTATAGTAACAGCTGAGGGAAAGTATAGTAACAGAGAGACAGTATAGTAACAGAGAGACAGTATAGTAACAGAGAGACAGTTTAGTAACAGAGAGACAGTATAGTAACAGCTGAGAGACAGTATAGTAACAGAGAGACAGTATAGTAACAGCTGAGAGACAGTATAGTAACAGCTGAGGGACAGTATAGTAACAGCTGAGAGACAGTATAGTAACAGAGAGACAGTATAGTAACAGAGAGACAGTATAGTAACAGAGAGACAGTATAGTAACAGAGAGACAGTATAGTAACAGAGAGACAGTATAGTAACAGAGAGATAGTATAGTAACAGCTGAGGGACAGTATAGTAACAGAGAGACAGTATAGTAACAGCTGAGAGACAGTATAGTAACAGATAGACAGTATAGTAACAGAGAGACAGTATAGTAACAGAGGGACAGTATAGTAACAGAGAGAGACAGTATAGTAACAGTTGAGAGACAGTATAGTAACAGCTGAGGGACAGTATAGTAACATAGAGACAGTATAGTAACAGAGAGACAGTATAGTAACAGCTGAGAGACAGTATAGTAACAGCTGAGAGACAGTATAGTAACAGCTGAGGGACAGTATAGTAACAGAGAGACAGTATAGTAACAGCTGAGGACAGTATAGTAACAGCTGAGAGACAGTATAGTAACAGAGATACAGTATAGTAACAGCTGAGGACAGTATAGTAACAGCTGAGAGACAGTATAGTAACAGCTGAGGGACAGTATAGTAACAGAGAGACAGTATAGTAACAGAGAGACAGTATAGTAACAGCTGAGAGACAGTATAGTAACAGAGAGACAGTATAGTAACAGCTGAGAGACAGTATAGTACCAGCTGAGGGACAGTATAGTAACAGAGGGACAGTATAGTAACAGAGAGACAGTATTGTAACAGAGAGACAGTATAGTAACAGCTGAGAGATAGTATAGTAACAGAGAAACAGTATAGTAACAGAGAGACAGTATAGTAACAGCTGAGAGACAGTATAGTAAGAGCTGAGGTACAGTATAGTAACAGAGAGACAGTATAGTAACACCTGAGCGACAGTATAGTCACAGAGAGACAGTATAGTAACAGAGAGACAGTATAGTAACAGCTGAGGGTCAGTATAGTAACAGAGAGACAGTATAGTAACAGAGAGACAGTATAGTAACAGAGAGACAGTATAGTAACAGCTGAGAGACAGTATAGTAACAGAGAGACAGTATAGTAAGAGCTGAGGGACAGTATAGTAACAGAGAGACAGTATAGTAACAGAGAGACAGTATAGTAACAGAGAGACAGTATAGAGACAGTATAGTAACAGAGAGACAGTATAGTAACAGCTGAGAGACAGTATAGTAACAGAGAGAGAGTATAGTAACAGAGAGACAGTATAGTAACAGCTGAGAGACAGTATAGTAACAGAGAGACAGTATAGTAACAGAGAGACAGTATAGTAACAGAGAGACAGTATAGTAACAGAGAGACAGTATAGTAACAGAGAGACAGTATAGTAACAGCTGAGGGACAGTATAGTAACAGCTGAGAGACAGTATAGTAACAGCTGAGGGACAGTATAGTAACAGAGTGACAGTATAGTAACAGAGAGACAGTATAGTAACAGAGAGACAGTATAGTAACAGCTGAGAGACAGTATAGTAACAGCTGAGGGAAAGTATAGTAACAGAGAGACAGTATAGTAACAGAGAGACAGTATAGTAACAGAGAGACAGTTTAGTAACAGAGAGGCAGTATAGTAACAGCTGAGAGACAGTATAGTAACAGAGAGACAGTATAGTAACAGCTGAGAGACAGTATAGTAACAGCTGAGGGACAGTATAGTAACAGCTGAGAGACAGTATAGTAACAGAGAGACAGTATAGTAACAGAGAGACAGTATAGTAACAGCTGAGAGACAGTATAGTAAGAGCTGAGGTACAGTATAGTAACAGAGAGACAGTATAGTAACACCTGAGAGACAGTATAGTCACAGAGAGACAGTATAGTAACAGAGAGACAGTATAGTAACAGCTGAGGGTCAGTATAGTAACAGAGAGACAGTATAGTTACAGAGAGACAGTATAGTAACAGAGAGACAGTATAGTAACAGCTGAGAGACAGTATAGTAACAGAGAGATAGTATAGTAAGAGCTGAGGGACAGTATAGTAACAGAGAGACAGTATAGTAACAGAGAGACAGTATAGTAACAGAGAGACAGTATAGAGACAGTATAGTAACAGAGAGACAGTATAGTAACAGAGAGACAGTATAGTAACAGAGAGCCAGTATAGTAACAGAGAGACAGTATAGTAACAGCTGAGAGACAGTATAGTAACAGCTGAGGGACAGTATAGTAACAGAGAGACAGTATAGTAACAGAGAGACATTATAGTAACAGAGAGACAGTATAGTAACAGCTGAGGGACAGTATAGTAACAGAGAGACAGTATAGTAACAGAGAGACAGTATAGTAACAGAGAGACAGTATAGTAACAGCTGAGAGACAGTATAGTAACAGAGAGAGAGTATAGTAACAGAGAGACAGTATAGTAACAGCTGAGAGACAGTATAGTAACAGAGAGACAGTATAGTAACAGAGAGACAGTATAGTAACAGAGAGACAGTATAGTAACAGAGAGACAGTATAGTAACAGCTGAGGGACAGTATAGTAACAGCTGAGAGACAGTATAGTAACAGCTGAGGGACAGTATAGTAACAGAGTGACAGTATAGTAACAGAGAGACAGTATAGTAACAGAGAGACAGTATAGTAACAGCTGAGAGACAGTATAGTAACAGCTGAGGAAAGTATAGTAACAGAGAGACAGTATAGTAACAGAGAGACAGTATAGTAACAGAGAGACAGTTTAGTAACAGAGAGGCAGTATAGTAACAGCTGAGAGACAGTATAGTAACAGAGAGACAGTATAGTAACAGCTGAGAGACAGTATAGTAACAGCTGAGGACAGTATAGTAACAGCTGAGAGACAGTATAGTAACAGAGAGACAGTATAGTAACAGAGAGACAGTATAGTAACAGAGAGACAGTATAGTAACAGCTGAGGGACAGTATGGTAACAGAGAGACAGTATAGTAACAGAGAGACAGTATAGTAACAGAGAGACAGTATAGTAACAGAGAGACAGTATAGTAACAGCTGAGAGACATTATGGTAACAGCTGAGGGACAGTATAGTAACAGCTGAGAGACAGTATAGTAACAGAGAGACAGTATAGTAACAGAGAGACGGTATAGTAACAGCTGAGAGACAGTATAGTAACAGCTGAGGGACAGTATAGTAACAGAGAGTCAGTATAGTAACAGAGAGACAGTATAGTAACAGAGATACAGTTTAGTAACAGAGAGGCAGTATAGTAACAGCTGAGAGACAGTATAGTAACAGAGAGACAGTATAGTAACAGCTGAGAGACAGTATAGTAACAGCTGAGGGACAGTATAGTAACAGCTGAGAGACAGTATAGTAACAGAGAGACAGTATAGTAACAGAGAGACAGTATAGTAACAGAGAGACAGTATAGTAACAGCTGAGGGACAGTATGGTAACAGAGAGACAGTATAGTAACAGAGAGACAGTATAGTAACAGAGAGACAGTATAGTAACAGCTGAGAGACATTATGGTAACAGCTGAGGGACAGTATAGTAACAGCTGAGAGACAGTATAGTAACAGAGAGACAGTATAGTAACAGAGAGACAGTATAGTAACAGAGAGACAGTATAGTAACAGAGAGACAGTATAGTAACAGCTGAGAGACATTATAGTAACAGCTGAGGGACAGTATAGTAACAGCTGAGAGACAGTATAGTAACAGAGAGACAGTATATAGTAACAGCTGAGAGACATTATGGTAACAGCTGAGGGACAGTATAGTAACATAGAGACAGTATAGTAACAGAGAGACAGTATATAGTAACAGCTGAGAGACATTATGGTGACAGCTGAGGGACAGTATAGTAACATAGAGACAGTATAGTAACAGAGAGACAGTATAGTAACAGCTGAGAGACAGTATAGTAACAGCTGAGGGACAGTATAGTAACAGCTGAGAGACAGTATAGTAACAGAGAGACAGTATAGTAACAGCCGAGGGACAGTATAGTAACAGAGAGACAGTATAGTAACAGCTGAGAGACAGTATAGTAACAGAGAGACAGTATAGTAACAACTGAGGGACAGTATAGTAACAGAGAGACAGTATAGTAACAGATAGACAGTATAGTAACAGATAGACAGTATAGTAACAGAGAGACAGTATATTAACAGCTGAGGGACAGTATAGTAACAGCTGAGAGACAGTATAGTAACAGAGAGACAGTATAGTAACAGAGAGACAGTATAGTAACAGAGAGACAGTATAGTAACAGAGAGACAGTATAGTAACAGAGAGACAGTATAGTAACAGCTGAGAGACATTATAGTAACAGCTGAGGGACAGTATAGTAACAGCTGAGAGACAGTATAGTAACAGCTGAGAGACAGTATAGTAACAGCTGAGGACAGTATAGTAACAGCTGAGAGACAGTATAGTAACAGAGAGACAGT
Source organism: Oncorhynchus keta (assembly GCF_023373465.1). Taxonomy (NCBI): domain Eukaryota; kingdom Metazoa; phylum Chordata; class Actinopteri; order Salmoniformes; family Salmonidae; genus Oncorhynchus; species Oncorhynchus keta. The sequence goes on along the minus strand of NW_026278959.1, from coordinate 109,319 downwards.
ATAGTAACAGAGAGTCAGTATAGTAACAGAGAGACAGTATAGTAACAGCTGTGTGACAGTATAGTAACAGAGAGACAGTATAGTAACAGAGAATCAGTATAGTAACAGCTGAGAGACAGTATAGTAACAGAGAGACAGTATAGTAACAGCTGAGGGACAGTATAGTAACAGAGAGTCAGTATAGTAACAGAGAGACAGTATAGTAACAGAGAGACAGTTTAGTAACAGAGAGGCAGTATAGTAACAGCTGAGACAGTATAGTAACAGAGAGACAGTATAGTAACAGCTGAGAGACAGTATAGTAACAGCTGAGGGACAGTATAGTAACAGCTGAGAGACAGTATAGTAACAGAGAGACAGTATAGTAACAGAGAGACAGTATAGTAACAGAGACAGTATAGTAACAGCTGAGGGACAGTATGGTAACAGAGAGACAGTATAGTAACAGAGAGACAGTATAGTAACAGAGAGACAGTATAGTAACAGCTGAGAGACATTATGGTAACAGCTGAGGGACAGTATAGTAACAGCTGAGAAACAGTATAGTAACAGAGAGACAGTATAGTAACAGAGAGACAGTATAGTAACAGAGAGACAGTATAGTAACAGAGAGACAGTATAGTAACAGCTGAGAGACATTATAGTAACAGCTGAGGGACAGTATAGTAACAGCTGAGAGACAGTATAGTAACAGAGAGACAGTATATAGTAACAGCTGAGAGACATTATGGTAACAGCTGAGGGTCAGTATAGTAACATAGAGACAGTATAGTAACAGAGAGACAGTATAGTAACAGCTGAGAGACAGTATAGTAACAGCTGAGGGACAGTATAGTAACAGCTGAGAGACAGTATAGTAACAGAGAGACGGTATAGTAACAGCCGAGGGACAGTATAGTAACAGAGAGACAGTATAGTAACAGCTGAGAGACAGTATAGTAACAGAGAGACAGTATAGTAACAACTGAGGGACAGTATAGTAACAGAGAGACAGTATAGTAACAGATAGACAGTATAGTAACAGATAGACAGTATAGTAACAGAGAGACAGTATATTAACAGCTGAGGGACAGTATAGTAACAGCTGAGAGACAGTATAGTAACAGAGAGACAGTATAGTAACAGAGAGACAGTATAGTAACAGAGAGACAGTATAGTAACAGAGAGACAGTATAGTAACAGAGAGACAGTATAGTAACAGAGAGACAGTATAGTAACAGCTGAGAGACATTATAGTAACAGCTGAGGGACAGTATAGTAACAGCTGAGAGACAGTATAGTAACAGCTGAGAGACAGTATAGTAACAGCTGAGGGACAGTATAGTAACAGCTGAGAGACAGTATAGTAACAGAGAGACAGTATAGTAACAGAGAGTCAGTATAGTAACAGAGAGACAGTATAGTAACAGCTGTGTGACAGTATAGTAACAGAGAGACAGTATAGTAACAGAGAGACAGTATAGTAACAGCTGAGAGACAGTATAGTAACAGAGATACAGTATAGTAACAGAGAGACAGTATAGTAACAGAGAGACATTATAGTAACAGCTGAGGGACAGTATAGTAACAGAGAGACAGTATAGTAACAGAGAGACAGTATAGTAACAGCTGAGAGACAGTATAGTAACAGAGAGACAGTATAGTAACAGAGAGACAGTATAGTAACAGAGAGACAGTATAGTAACAGCTGAGAGACAGTATAGTAACTGCTGAGGGACAGTATAGTAACAGAGAGACAGTATAGTAACAGCTGAGAGACAGTATAGTAACAGAGAGACAGTATAGTAACAGAGAGACAGTATAGTAACAGCTGAGGGACAGTATAGTAACAGAGAGACAGTATAGTAACAGCTGAGGGACAGTATAGTAACAGAGAGACATTATAGTAACAGCTGAGGGACAGTATAGTAACAGAGAGACAGTATAGTAACAGAGAGACAGTATAGTAACAGCTGAGAGACAGTATAGTAACAGAGAGACAGTATAGTAACAGAGAGACAGTATAGTAACAGAGAGACAGTATAGTAACAGAGACAGTATAGTAACAGCTGAGAGACAGTATAGTAACAGAGAGACAGTATAGTAACAGAGAGACAGTATAGTAACAGCTGAGAGACAGTATAGTAACAGAGAGACAGTATAGTAACAGAGAGACAGTATAGTAACAGCTGAGAGACAGTATAGTAACAGAGCTGAGGTACAGTATAGTAACAGAGAGACAGTATAGTAACACCTGAGAGACAGTATAGTCACAGAGAGACAGTATAGTAACAGAGAGACAGTATAGTAACAGCTGAGGGTCAGTATAGTAACAGAGAGACAGTATAGTTACAGAGAGACAGTATAGTAACAGAGAGACAGTATAGTAACAGCTGAGAGACAGTATAGTAACAGAGAGACAGTATAGTAAGAGCTGAGGGACAGTATAGTAACAGAGAGACAGTATAGTAACAGAGAGACAGTATAGTAACAGAGAGACAGTATAGAGACAGTATAGTAACAGAGAGACAGTATAGTAACAGAGAGACAGTATAGTAACAGAGAGCCAGTATAGTAACAGAGAGACAGTATAGTAACAGCTGAGAGACAGTATAGTAACAGCTGAGGGACAGTATAGTAACAGAGAGACAGTATAGTAACAGAGAGACAGTATAGTAACAGAGAGACAGTATAGTAACAGCTGAGGGACAGTATAGTAACAGAGAGACAGTATAGTAACAGAGAGACAGTATAGTAACAGCAGAGAGACAGTATAGTAACAGAGAGAGAGTATAGTAACAGAGAGACAGTATAGTAACAGCTGAGAGACAGTATAGTAACAGAGAGACAGTATAGTAACAGAGAGACAGTATAGTAACAGAGAGACAGTATAGTAACAGAGAGACAGTATAGTAACAGCTGAGGGACAGTATAGTAACAGCTGAGAGACAGTATAGTAACAGCTGAGGGACAGTATAGTAACAGAGTGACAGTATAGTAACAGAGAGACAGTATAGTAACAGAGAGACAGTATAGTAACAGCTGAGAGACAGTATAGTAACAGAGAGACAGTATAGTAACAGAGAGACAGTATAGTAACAGAGAGACAGTATAGTAACAGAGAGACAGTTTAGTAACAGAGAGGCAGTATAGTAACAGCTGAGAGACAGTATAGTAACAGAGAGACAGTATAGTAACAGCTGAGAGACAGTATAGTAACAGCTGAGGGACAGTATAGTAACAGCTGAGAGACAGTATAGTAACAGAGAGACAGTATAGTAACAGAGAGACAGTATAGTAACAGAGAGACAGTATAGTAACAGCTGAGGGACAGTATGGTAACAGAGAGACAGTATAGTAACAGAGAGACAGTATAGTAACAGAGAGACAGTATAGTAACAGAGAGACAGTATAGTAACAGCTGAGAGACATTATGGTAACAGCTGAGGGACAGTATAGTAACAGCTGAGAGACAGTATAGTAACAGAGAGACAGTATAGTAACAGAGAGACAGTATAGTAACAGCTGAGGGACAGTATAGTAACAGAGAGTCAGTATAGTAACAGAGAGACAGTATAGTAACAGAGATACAGTTTAGTAACAGAGAGGCAGTATAGTAACAGCTGAGAGACAGTATAGTAACAGAGAGACAGTATAGTAACAGCTGAGAGACAGTATAGTAACAGCTGAGGGACAGTATAGTAACAGCTGAGAGACAGTATAGTAACAGAGAGACAGTATAGTAACAGAGAGACAGTATAGTAACAGAGAGACAGTATAGTAACAGCTGAGGGACAGTATGGTAACAGAGAGACAGTATAGTAACAGAGAGACAGTATAGTAACAGCTGAGAGACATTATGGTAACAGCTGAGGGACAGTATAGTAACAGCTGAGAGACAGTATAGTAACAGAGAGACAGTATAGTAACAGAGAGACAGTATAGTAACAGAGAGACAGTATAGTAACAGAGAGACAGTATAGTAACAGCTGAGAGACATTATAGTAACAGCTGAGGGACAGTATAGTAACAGCTGAGAGACAGTATAGTAACAGAGAGACAGTATATAGTAACAGCTGAGAGACATTATAGTAACAGCTGAGGACAGTATAGTAACATAGAGACAGTATAGTAACAGAGAGACAGTATATAGTAACAGCTGAGAGACATTATGGTAACAGCTGAGGGACAGTATAGTAACATAGAGACAGTATAGTAACAGAGAGACAGTATAGTAACAGAGAGACAGTATAGTAACAGCTGAGAGACAGTATAGTAACAGCTGAGGGACAGTATAGTAACAGCTGAGAGACAGTATAGTAACAGAGAGACAGTATAGTAACAGAGAGACAGTATAGTAACAGAGAGACAGTATAGTAACAGCTGAGGGACAGTATGGTAACAGAGAGACAGTATAGTAACAGAGAGACAGTATAGTAACAGCTGAGAGACATTATGGTAACAGCTGAGGGACAGTATAGTAACAGCTGAGAGACAGTATAGTAACAGAGAGACAGTATAGTAACAGAGAGACAGTATAGTAACAGAGAGACAGTATAGTAACAGAGAGACAGTATAGTAACAGCTGAGAGACATTATAGTAACAGCTGAGGGACAGTATAGTAACAGCTGAGAGACAGTATAGTAACAGAGAGACAGTATATAGTAACAGCTGAGAGACATTATAGTAACAGAGAGGGACAGTATAGTAACATAGAGACAGTATAGTAACAGAGAGACAGTATATAGTAACAGCTGAGAGACATTATGGTAACAGCTGAGGGTCAGTATAGTAACATAGAGACAGTATAGTAACAGAGAGACAGTATAGTAACAGCTGAGAGACAGTATAGTAACAGCTGAGGGACAGTATAGTAACAGCTGAGAGACAGTATAGTAACAGAGAGACAGTATAGTAACAGCCGAGGGACAGTATAGTAACAGAGAGACAGTATAGTAACAGCTGAGAGACAGTATAGTAACAGAGAGACAGTATAGTAACAACTGAGGGACAGTATAGTAACAGAGAGACAGTATAGTAACAGATAGACAGTATAGTAACAGATAGACAGTATAGTAACAGAGAGACAGTATATTAACAGCTGAGGGACAGTATAGTAACAGCTGAGAGACAGTATAGTAACAGAGAGACAGTATAGTAACAGAGAGACAGTATAGTAACAGAGAGACAGTATAGTAACAGAGAGACAGTATAGTAACAGAGAGACAGTATAGTAACAGCTGAGAGACATTATAGTAACAGCTGAGGGACAGTATAGTAACAGCTGAGAGACAGTATAGTAACAGCTGAGAGACAGTATAGTAACAGCTGAGGGACAGTATAGTAACAGCTGAGAGACAGTATAGTAACAGAGAGACAGTATAGTAACAGAGAGTCAGTATAGTAACAGAGAGACAGTATAGTAACAGCTGTGTGACAGTATAGTAACAGAGAGACAGTATAGTAACAGAGAATCAGTATAGTAACAGCTGAGAGACAGTATAGTAACAGAGAGACAGTATAGTAACAGCTGAGGGACAGTATAGTAACAGAGAGTCAGTATAGTAACAGAGAGACAGTATAGTAACAGAGAGACAGTTTAGTAACAGAGAGGCAGTATAGTAACAGCTGAGGACAGTATGGTAACAGAGAGACAGTATAGTAACAGAGAGACAGTATAGTAACAGCTGAGAGACATTATAGTAACAGCTGAGGGACAGTATAGTAACAGCTGAGAGACAGTATAGTAACAGAGAGACAGTATAGTAACAGAGAGACAGTATAGTAACAGAGACACAGTATAGTAACAGAGAGACAGTATAGTAACAGCTGAGAGACATTATAGTAACAGCTGAGGGACAGTATAGTAACAGCTGAGAGACAGTATAGTAACAGAGAGACAGTATAGTAACAGCTGAGAGACATTATAGTAACAGCTGAGGGACAGTATAGTAACATAGAGACAGTATAGTAACAGAGAGACAGTATAGTAACAGCTGAGAGACATTATGGTAACAGCTGAGGGACAGTATAGTAACATAGAGACAGTATAGTAACAGAGAGACAGTATAGTAACAGAGAGACAGTATAGTAACAGCTGAGAGACAGTATAGTAACAGCTGAGGGACAGTATAGTAACAGCTGAGAGACAGTATAGTAACAGAGAGACAGTATAGTAACAGAGAGACAGTATAGTAACAGAGAGACAGTATAGTAACAGCTGAGGGACAGTATGGTAACAGAGAGACAGTATAGTAACAGAGAGACAGTATAGTAACAGCTGAGAGACATTATGGTAACAGCTGAGGGACAGTATAGTAACAGCTGAGAGACAGTATAGTAACAGAGAGACAGTATAGTAACAGAGAGACAGTATAGTAACAGAGAGACAGTATAGTAACAGAGAGACAGTATAGTAACAGCTGAGAGACATTATAGTAACAGCTGAGGGACAGTATAGTAACAGCTGAGAGACAGTATAGTAACAGAGAGACAGTATATAGTAACAGCTGAGAGACATTATCGTAACAGCTGAGGGACAGTATAGTAACATAGAGACAGTATAGTAACAGAGAGACAGTATATAGTAACAGCTGAGAGACATTATGGTAACAGCTGAGGGACAGTATAGTAACATAGAGACAGTATAGTAACAGAGAGACAGTATAGTAACAGCTGAGAGACAGTATAGTAACAGCTGAGGGACAGTATAGTAACAGCTGAGAGACAGTATAGTAACAGAGAGACGGTATAGTAACAGCCGAGGGACAGTATAGTAACAGAGAGACAGTATAGTAACAGCTGAGAGACAGTATAGTAACAGAGAGACAGTATAGTAACAACTGAGGGACAGTATAGTAACAGAGAGACAGTATAGTAACAGATAGACAGTATAGTAACAGATAGACAGTATAGTAACAGAGAGACAGTATATTAACAGCTGAGGGACAGTATAGTAACAGCTGAGAGACAGTATAGTAACAGAGAGACAGTATAGTAACAGAGAGACAGTATAGTAACAGAGAGACAGTATAGTAACAGAGAGACAGTATAGTAACAGAGAGACAGTATAGTAACAGCTGAGAGACATTATAGTAACAGCTGAGGGACAGTATAGTAACAGCTGAGAGACAGTATAGTAACAGCTGAGAGACAGTATAGTAACAGCTGAGGGACAGTATAGTAACAGCTGAGAGACAGTATAGTAACAGAGAGACAGTATAGTAACAGAGAGTCAGTATAGTAACAGAGAGACAGTATAGTAACAGCTGTGTGACAGTATAGTAACAGAGAGACAGTATAGTAACAGAGAATCAGTATAGTAACAGCTGAGAGACAGTATAGTAACAGAGAGACAGTATAGTAACAGCTGAGGGACAGTATAGTAACAGAGAGTCAGTATAGTAACAGAGAGACAGTATAGTAACAGAGAGACAGTTTAGTAACAGAGAGGCAGTATAGTAACAGCTGAGAGACAGTATAGTAACAGAGAGACAGTATAGTAACAGCTGAGAGACAGTATAGTAACAGCTGAGGGACAGTATAGTAACAGCTGAGAGACAGTATAGTAACAGAGAGACAGTATAGTAACAGAGAGACAGTATAGTAACAGAGAGACAGTATAGTAACAGCTGAGGGACAGTATGGTAACAGAGAGACAGTATAGTAACAGAGAGACAGTATAGTAACAGAGAGACAGTATAGTAACAGCTGAGAGACATTATGGTAACAGCTGAGGGACAGTATAGTAACAGCTGAGAGACAGTATAGTAACAGAGAGACAGTATAGTAACAGAGAGACAGTATAGTAACAGAGAGACAGTATAGTAACAGAGAGACAGTATAGTAACAGCTGAGAGACATTATAGTAACAGCTGAGGGACAGTATAGTAACAGCTGAGAGACAGTATAGTAACAGAGAGACAGTATATAGTAACAGCTGAGAGACATTATAGTAACAGCTGAGGGACAGTATAGTAACATAGAGACAGTATAGTAACAGAGAGACAGTATAGTAACAGCTGAGAGACAGTATAGTAACAGCTGAGGACAGTATAGTAACAGCTGAGAGACAGTATAGTAACAGAGAGACGGTATAGTAACAGCCGAGGGACAGTATAGTAACAGAGAGACAGTATAGTAACAGCTGAGAGACAGTATAGTAACAGAGAGACAGTATAGTAACAACTGAGGGACAGTATAGTAACAGAGAGACAGTATAGTAACAGATAGACAGTATAGTAACAGATAGACAGTATAGTAACAGAGAGACAGTATATTAACAGCTGAGGGACAGTATAGTAACAGCTGAGAGACAGTATAGTAACAGAGAGACAGTATAGTAACAGAGAGACAGTATAGTAACAGCTGAGAGACAGTATAGTAACAGAGAGACAGTATAGTAACAGAGAGACAGTATAGTAACAGAGAGACAGTATAGTAACAGAGAGACAGTATAGTAACAGCTGAGAGACAGTATAGTAACTGCTGAGGGACAGTATAGTATTAGAGAGACAGTATAGTAACAGCTGAGAGACAGTATAGTAACAGAGAGACAGTATAGTAACAGAGAGACAGTATAGTAACAGCTGAGAGACAGTATAGTAAGAGCTGAGGTACAGTATAGTAACAGAGAGACAGTATAGTAACACCTGAGAGACAGTATAGTCACAGAGAGACAGTATAGTAACAGAGAGACAGTATAGTAACAGCTGAGGGTCAGTATAGTAACAGAGAGACAGTATAGTTACAGAGAGACAGTATAGTAACAGAGAGACAGTATAGTAACAGCTGAGAGACAGTATAGTAACAGAGAGACAGTATAGTAAGAGCTGAGGACAGTATAGTAACAGAGAGACAGTATAGTAACAGAGAGACAGTATAGTAACAGAGAGACAGTATAGAGACAGTATAGTAACAGAGAGACAGTATAGTAACAGAGAGACAGTATAGTAACAGAGAGCCAGTATAGTAACAGAGAGACAGTATAGTAACAGCTGAGAGACAGTATAGTAACAGCTGAGGGACAGTATAGTAACAGAGAGACAGTATAGTAACAGAGAGACATTATAGTAACAGAGAGACAGTATAGTAACAGCTGAGGGACAGTATAGTAACAGAGAGACAGTATAGTAACAGAGAGACAGTATAGTAACAGCTGAGAGACAGTATAGTAACAGAGAGAGAGTATAGTAACAGAGAGACAGTATAGTAACAGCTGAGAGACAGTATAGTAACAGAGAGACAGTATAGTAACAGAGAGACAGTATAGTAACAGAGAGACAGTATAGTAACAGAGAGACAGTATAGTAACAGCTGAGGGACAGTATAGTAACAGCTGAGAGACAGTATAGTAACAGCTGAGGGACAGTATAGTAACAGAGTGACAGTATAGTAACAGAGAGACAGTATAGTAACAGAGAGACAGTATAGTAACAGCTGAGAGACAGTATAGTAACAGAGAGACAGTATAGTAACAGAGAGACAGTATAGTAACAGAGAGACAGTATAGTAACAGAGAGACAGTTTAGTAACAGAGAGGCAGTATAGTAACAGCTGAGAGACAGTATAGTAACAGAGAGACAGTATAGTAACAGCTGAGAGACAGTATAGTAACAGCTGAGGGACAGTATAGTAACAGCTGAGAGACAGTATAGTAACAGAGAGACAGTATAGTAACAGAGAGACAGTATAGTAACAGAGAGACAGTATAGTAACAGCTGAGGGACAGTATGGTAACAGAGAGACAGTATAGTAACAGAGAGACAGTATAGTAACAGAGAGACAGTATAGTAACAGAGAGACAGTATAGTAACAGCTGAGAGACATTATGGTAACAGCTGAGGACAGTATAGTAACAGCTGAGAGACAGTATAGTAACAGAGAGACAGTATAGTAACAGAGAGACAGTATAGTAACAGCTGAGGGACAGTATAGTAACAGAGAGTCAACAGTATAGTAACAGAGAGACAGTATAGTAACAGAGATACAGTTTAGTAACAGAGAGACAGTATAGTAACAGCTGAGAGACAGTATAGTAACAGAGAGACAGTATAGTAACAGCTGAGAGACAGTATAGTAACAGCTGAGGGACAGTATAGTAACAGCTGAGAGACAGTATAGTAACAGAGAGACAGTATAGTAACAGAGAGACAGTATAGTAACAGAGAGACAGTATAGTAACAGCTGAGGGACAGTATGGTAACAGAGAGACAGTATAGTAACAGAGAGACAGTATAGTAACAGCTGAGAGACATTATGGTAACAGCTGAGGGACAGTATAGTAACAGCTGAGAGACAGTATAGTAACAGAGAGACAGTATAGTAACAGAGAGACAGTATAGTAACAGAGAGACAGTATAGTAACAGAGAGACAGTATAGTAACAGCTGAGAGACATTATAGTAACAGCTGAGGGACAGTATAGTAACAGCTGAGAGACAGTATAGTAACAGAGAGACAGTATATAGTAACAGCTGAGAGACATTATAGTAACAGCTGAGGGACAGTATAGTAACATAGAGACAGTATAGTAACAGAGAGACAGTATATAGTAACAGCTGAGAGACATTATGGTAACAGCTGAGGGACAGTATAGTAACATAGAGACAGTATAGTAACAGAGAGACAGTATAGTAACAGAGAGACAGTATAGTAACAGCTGAGAGACAGTATAGTAACAGCTGAGGGACAGTATAGTAACAGCTGAGAGACAGTATAGTAACAGAGAGACAGTATAGTAACAGAGAGACAGTATAGTAACAGAGAGACAGTATAGTAACAGCTGAGGGACAGTATGGTAACAGAGAGACAGTATAGTAACAGAGAGACAGTATAGTAACAGCTGAGAGACATTATGGTAACAGCTGAGGGACAGTATAGTAACAGCTGAGAGACAGTATAGTAACAGAGAGACAGTATAGTAACAGAGAGACAGTATAGTAACAGAGAGACAGTATAGTAACAGAGAGACAGTATAGTAACAGCTGAGAGACATTATAGTAACAGCTGAGGGACAGTATAGTAACAGCTGAGAGACAGTATAGTAACAGAGAGACAGTATATAGTAACAGCTGAGAGACATTATGGTAACAGCTGAGGGACAGTATAGTAACATAGAGACAGTATAGTAACAGAGAGACAGTATAGTAACAGCTGAGAGACAGTATAGTAACAGCTGAGGGACAGTATAGTAACAGCTGAGAGACAGTATAGTAACAGAGAGACGGTATAGTAACAGCCGAGGGACAGTATAGTAACAGAGAGACAGTATAGTAACAGCTGAGAGACAGTATAGTAACAGAGAGACAGTATAGTAACAACTGAGGGACAGTATAGTAACAGAGAGACAGTATAGTAACAGATAGACAGTATAGTAACAGATAGACAGTATAGTAACAGAGAGACAGTATAGTAACAGCTGAGAGACAGTATAGTAACAGAGAGACAGTATAGTAACAGAGAGTCAGTATAGTAACAGAGAGACAGTATAGTAACAGCTGTGTGACAGTATAGTAACAGAGAGACAGTATAGTAACAGAGAATCAGTATAGTAACAGCTGAGAGACAGTATAGTAACAGAGAGACAGTATAGTAACAGAGAGACAGTATAGTAACAGCTGAGAGACAGTATAGTAACAGAGAGACAGTATAGTAACAGAGAGACAGTATAGTAACAGCTGAGAGACAGTATAGTAACAGAGAGACAGTATAGTAACAGAGAGACAGTATAGTAACAGAGAGACATTATAGTAACAGCTGAGGGACAGTATAGTAACAGAGAGACAGTATAGTAACAGAGAGACAGTATAGTAACAGCTGAGAGACAGTATAGTAACAGAGAGACAGTATAGTAACAGAGAGACAGTATAGTAACAGAGAGACAGTATAGTAACAGAGAGACAGTATAGTAACAGCTGAGAGACAGTATAGTAACTGCTGAGGACAGTATAGTATTAGAGAGACAGTATAGTAACAGCTGAGAGACAGTATAGTAACAGAGAGAGAGTATAGTAACAGAGAGACAGTATAGTAACAGCTGAGGACAGTATAGTAACAGCTGAGAGACAGTATAGTAACAGCTGAGGGACAGTATAGTAACAGAGAGACAGTATAGTAACAGAGAGATAGTATAGTAACAGCTGAGAGACAGTATAGTAACAGAGAGACAGTATAGTAACAGAGAGACAGTATAGTAACAGAGAGACAGTATAGTAACAGCTGAGAGACAGTATAGTAACAGAGAGACAGTATAGTAACAGCTGAGGGACAGTATAGTAACAGAGAGACAGTATAGTAACAGAGAGACAGTATAGTAACAGAGACAGTATAGTAACAGCTGAGAGACAGTATAGTAACAGAGAGACAGTATAGTAACAGAGAGACAGTATAGTAACAGCTGAGAGACAGTATAGTAACAGAGAGACAGTATAGTAACAGCTGAGAGACAGTATAGTAACAGCTGAGAGACAGTATATTAACAGAGAGACAGTATAGTAACAGCTGAGAGACAGTATAGTAACAGAGAGACAGTATAGTAACAGTGAGACAGTATAGTAACAGAGAGACAGTATAGTAACAGAGAGACAGTATAGTAACAGCTGAGGGACAGTATAGTAACAGAGAGACAGTATAGTAACAGAGAGACAGTATAGTAACAGAGAGACAGTATAGTAACAGAGAGACAGTATAGTAAAAGCTGAGAGACAGTATAGTCACAGAGAGACTGTATAGTAACAGCTGAGAGACAGTATAGTACCAGCTGAGGGACAGTATAGTAACAGAGGGACAGTATAGTAACAGAGAGACAGTATAGTAACAGAGAGACAGTATAGTAACAGCTGAGGGACAGTATAGTAACAGCTGAGAGACAGTATAGTAACAGCTGAGGGACAGTATAGTAACAGAGAGACAGTATAGTAACAGAGAGGCAGTATAGTAACACAGAGACAGTATAGTAACAGCTGAGAGACAGTATAGTAACAGCTGAGGGACAGTATAGTAACAGAGAGACAGTATAGTAACAGAGAGACAGTATAGTAACAGAGAGACTGTATAGTAACAGAGAGACAGTATAGTAACAGCTGAGAGACAGTATAGTAACAGCTGAGGGACAGTATACTAACATAGAGACAGTATAGTAAGAGCTGAGGGACAGTATAGTAAGAGCTGAGAGACAGTATAGTAACAGCTGAGGGACAGTATAGTAACAGGGAGACAGTACAGTAACAGAGAGACAGTATAGTAACAGCTGAGAGACAGTATAGTAACAGCTGAGAGACAGTATAGTAACAGCTGAGAGACAGTATAGTAACAGCTGAGAGACAGTATAGTGACAGCTGAGGGACAGTATAGTAACAGAGAGACAGTATAGTAACAGAGAGACAGTATAGTAACAGAGAGACAGTATAGTAACAGAGAGACATTATAGTAACAGCTGAGAGACAGTATAGTAACAGCTGAGGGACAGTATACTAACAGAGAGACAGTATAGTAAGAGCTGAGGGACAGTATAGTAAGAGCTGAGAGACAGTATAGTAACAGCTGAGGGACAGTATAGTAACAGAGAGACAGTATAGTAACAGAGAGACAGTATAGTAACAGCTGAGAGACAGTATAGTAACAGATGAGAGACAGTATAGTAACAGCTGAGAGACAGTATAGTAACAGCTGAGAGACAGTATAGTAACAGCTGAGGGACAGTATAGTAACAGAGAGACAGTATAGTAACAGAGAGACAGTATAGTAACAGAGAGACAGTATAGTAACAGAGAGACAGTATAGTAACAGAGAGACAGTATAGTAACAGAGAGACAGTATAGTAACAGCTGAGAGACATTATAGTAACAGCTGAGGGACAGTATAGTAACAGCTGAGAGACAGTATAGTAACAGCTGAGAGACAGTATAGTAACAGCTGAGGGACAGTATAGTAACAGCTGAGAGACAGTATAGTAACAGAGAGACAGTATAGTAACAGAGAGTCAGTATAGTAACAGAGAGACAGTATAGTAACAGCTGTGTGACAGTATAGTAACAGAGAGACAGTATAGTAACAGAGAATCAGTATAGTAACAGCTGAGAGACAGTATAGTAACAGAGAGACAGTATAGTAACAGAGAGACAGTATAGTAACAGCTGAGAGACAGTATAGTAACAGAGAGACAGTATAGTAACAGAGAGACAGTATAGTAACAGCTGAGAGACAGTATAGTAACAGAGAGACAGTATAGTAACAGAGAGACAGTATAGTAACAGAGAGACATTATAGTAACAGCTGAGGGACAGTATAGTAACAGAGAGACAGTATAGTAACAGAGAGACAGTATAGTAACAGCTGAGAGACAGTATAGTAACAGAGAGACAGTATAGTAACAGAGAGACAGTATAGTAACAGAGAGACAGTATAGTAACAGAGAGACAGTATAGTAACAGCTGAGAGACAGTATAGTAACTGCTGAGGGACAGTATAGTATTAGAGAGACAGTATAGTAACAGCTGAGAGACAGTATAGTAACAGAGAGAGAGTATAGTAACAGAGAGACAGTATAGTAACAGCTGAGGGACAGTATAGTAACAGCTGAGAGACAGTATAGTAACAGCTGAGGGACAGTATAGTAACAGAGAGACAGTATAGTAACAGAGAGATAGTATAGTAACAGCTGAGAGACAGTATAGTAACAGAGAGACAGTATAGTAACAGAGAGACAGTATAGTAACAGAGAGACAGTATAGTAACAGCTGAGAGACAGTATAGTAACAGAGAGACAGTATAGTAACAGCTGAGGGACAGTATAGTAACAGAGAGACAGTATAGTAACAGAGAGACAGTATAGTAACAGAGACAGTATAGTAACAGCTGAGAGACAGTATAGTAACAGAGAGACAGTATAGTAACAGAGAGACAGTATAGTAACAGCTGAGAGACAGTATAGTAACAGAGAGACAGTATAGTAACAGCTGAGAGACAGTATAGTAACAGCTGAGAGACAGTATATTAACAGAGAGACAGTATAGTAACAGCTGAGAGACAGTATAGTAACAGAGAGACAGTATAGTAACAGTGAGACAGTATAGTAACAGAGAGACAGTATAGTAACAGAGAGACAGTATAGTAACAGCTGAGGGACAGTATAGTAACAGAGAGACAGTATAGTAACAGAGAGACAGTATAGTAACAGAGAGACAGTATAGTAACAGAGAGACAGTATAGTAAAAGCTGAGAGACAGTATAGTCACAGAGAGACTGTATAGTAACAGCTGAGAGACAGTATAGTACCAGCTGAGGGACAGTATAGTAACAGAGGGACAGTATAGTAACAGAGAGACAGTATAGTAACAGAGAGACAGTATAGTAACAGCTGAGGGACAGTATAGTAACAGCTGAGAGACAGTATAGTAACAGAGAGACAGTATAGTAACAGAGAGACAGTATAGTAACAGAGAGACTGTATAGTAACAGAGAGACAGTATAGTAACAGCTGAGAGACAGTATAGTAACAGGGAGACAGTACAGTAACAGAGAGACAGTATAGTAAGAGCTGAGGACAGTATAGTAAGAGCTGAGAGACAGTATAGTAACAGCTGAGGGACAGTATAGTAACAGGAGACAGTACAGTAACAGAGAGACAGTATAGTAACAGCTGAGAGACAGTATAGTAACAGCTGAGAGACAGTATAGTAACAGCTGAGAGACAGTATAGTAACAGCTGAGAGACAGTATAGTGACAGCTGAGGGACAGTATAGTAACAGAGAGACAGTATAGTAACAGAGAGACAGTATAGTAACAGAGAGACAGTATAGTAACAGAGAGACATTATAGTAACAGAGAGACAGTATAGTAACAGCTGAGAGACAGTATAGTAACAGCTGAGAGACAGTATAGTAACAGCTGAGGGACAGTATACTAACAGAGAGACAGTATAGTAAGAGCTGAGGGACAGTATAGTAAGAGCTGAGAGACAGTATAGTAACAGCTGAGGACAGTATAGTAACAGAGAGACAGTATAGTAACAGAGAGACAGTATAGTAACAGCTGAGAGACAGTATAGTAACAGATGAGAGACAGTATAGTAACAGCTGAGAGACAGTATAGTAACAGCTGAGAGACAGTATAGTAACAGCTGAGGGACAGTATAGTAACAGAGAGACAGTATAGTAACAGAGAGACAGTATAGTAACAGAGAGACAGTATAGTAACAGAGAGACAGTATAGTAACAGAGAGACAGTATAGTAACAGCTGAGAGACATTATAGTAACAGCTGAGGGACAGTATAGTAACAGCTGAGAGACAGTATAGTAACAGCTGAGAGACAGTATAGTAACAGCTGAGGGACAGTATAGTAACAGCTGAGAGACAGTATAGTAACAGAGAGACAGTATAGTAACAGAGAGTCAGTATAGTAACAGAGAGACAGTATAGTAACAGCTGTGTGACAGTATAGTAACAGAGAGACAGTATAGTAACAGAGAATCAGTATAGTAACAGCTGAGAGACAGTATAGTAACAGAGAGACAGTATAGTAACAGAGAGACAGTATAGTAACAGCTGAGAGACAGTATAGTAACAGAGAGACAGTATAGTAACAGAGAGACAGTATAGTAACAGAGAGACAGTATAGTAACAGAGAGACAGTATAGTAACAGAGAGACAGTATAGTAACAGCTGAGAGACAGTATAGTAACAGAGAGACAGTATAGTAACAGAGAGACAGTATAGTAACAGAGAGACAGTATAGTAACAGAGAGACACTATAGTAACAGAGAGACAGTATAGTAACAGAGAGACAGTATAGTAACAGCTGAGGGACAGTATAGTAACAGAGAGACAGTATAGTAACA